>NC_037686.1:28166277-28197871 GCF_003255815.1 Theropithecus gelada | reverse complement strand
TTTTTTTTTTTTTTTTTTTTTTTTTGAGATGGAGTCTTGCTCTGTCACCCAGGCTAGAGTGCAGTGGGAGTGATCTTGGCTCACTGCAACCTCCGCCTCCTGGGCTCAAGCGATTCTCCTGCCTCAACCTCCTGAGTAGCTGGGATTACAAGCACCCATCACCACACCCAGCTAATTTTTGTGTTTTTAGTAGAGACAGGGTTTCACCATGTTGGGCAGGCTGGTCTTGAACTCCTGACCTCGTGATCCACCCACCTCGGCTTCCCAAAGTGCTGGGATTACAGGCGTGAGCCACCGCACCTGGCCCAATATTATCATTTCTACTTTACAGAAAAAACATGAGGTGCAGAGAACAAGTCATACGTCCCCTCGCTGGTGTGCAGTGGAGCGGGGACTCGTTCCCCAGTGGTCCAGCCTCAGGCACACACAGTTAGTGCTGACTCTATTGTCAAGGCCATGGCCCTACATGCAGGACCCTTGAGTCTGTGTGGGGTCCATGGGGATCTAAAGCCCTTCCCATCTATGTCCAAGGCCTTCTCCGGAATCCTGTAGGTGATTAGTTGCCTACCCAACCCTGTGTCACCACTGTTGATCCAGCAGAACCCTGGGTCAGCCACCATTTTCAGCCTTGACACATTCGACCTTACAGGTCCCAGCTGTCACCATCTGAAAGATTCCTGAGCATAACTCACACCACCTGCCCTTGCAGCCTGGGGATGAGGCATATGCCAACAACCCAGGCAGAGGCCTCTGGCATTTGAGGGCAAGTGACAGCCTGTACCCAGACTCCCTCTGTAACACTCATAGTGGGGCTCACTGAGGTTGCTGCTAACACTGCCTCACAAGTCTGGGGGTCTCTGCTTTAACTGATTCTTCTGGCTAACTAGGTGCCAGGCTGAGCTGATCCTAGGTGCTGGAGAACCAGCCATGCTGTCAATGTGTGGGCAGACTTATTCCAAACGGTGCCACCTTTTAAAGCCACTGGGTTCACCTTTTAAAGCCACTGTTTCAACTGCTGCAATCTCTTGTCAGTGCTGAGGGCAAAGGCCTGGTAGCTCACCCTCCTTACACCATGGGGGCCTTTCACCTCTCCTGTGTGCAGTTCTTATCTGCAGGCCCCGGTCGTCTCACAGCTCTGGAGAAGTCTCTCAAATGGGGGCAGAATTCACTGAACCACCTGTGTCACCTCCAGTCAACCTCTGCCTCCCAGATCTGAGCCCTGCCATCAGCCTGTCCCTGCCAGCAACCTGAATTCTGCTGATCCCCAAAGCCAGACCCACCTCTTGCATAATCCTCCAGGAGAAACAGACCAGCCCCCACCTTGCTGAACTCCTCTGGCCCCTCCCCTGTGGCAAGGTTACCTTTGAGCCACCGATGGCCTCGGGATGTAGAAGTCTTCTCCTGCTAGGTAGGCAGAGGCTGTGCCTCCTCCAAAGTAGGTCTTCCTCAGTAGAGGAGCCGCACGATTATGGACCAGCAGAGCACCCAGGCCGGTAGGGAACCCGAAGATCTTATAGAAGGAGATGGGGACAAAGTCGGCCTGGTGAGCTGACAGGTCCAAAGGCGAGGTGCTCACATAGGAGGCTGCGTCGAGCAGCACAAACCACTTCCCAGGCGTGCTCACAGGGTGCAACCGCCCAGACTTGACCTCTTCTATCCAGGACAGGGGGTATCTGACTCCAGAAAAGTTACTCTGAGCTGGGTAGCAGAAGAGATGTGGCAGTTGGCAGTCTGGGTCGCTGACCGAAGCACCACGTTCCTCTGCAGACCACAGGTCCTCTGGCCTGACCGGGGTTGACGTGACATTTATGGCCATGGTCACATTCCTCATGCCCACTACAGAGGTGTGGCTGTCGGTGAGGTAACAGAACTGACTCCCACTGCTCTCTGGGCCCTGGGACACCCATGGAAAGGCCTCTGCCACCAGTTTGAGAGCAGCCGTGCTCCCAGAAGTGAAGATCACAGTGTAGTCCTCCGCGGTGGTGTGGAAGTGCGCCAGGATTCTGGAAGAAGCACAACATCCCGGCAACCCCCGGATCTCAGCCCCAGCGCTGAATGTTTGCAGGCTGTTTTGTTTCTATTAACTATGACATCTCTACCTTAATGGATAGATAGGCTTTGCCACAGCTGTGAAGTTAGAGCAGGGGCAATGGAAGCCGTGGGAACGAGTTCCAGTTGGCGAAATCCTCTTACCTCCCAAATATCACTGGATATCTCCAATTTGATATGACGAAAATCCACGATAAACTTAATCAGAGTTGATACTACCCTCTCTCTTGGTGCTTTCTATGTAGCTCTAACATAACAAGGTTTAAGTAGTAATCAACCTGTTTACATTGCTTTTAATTTTGGCAACCCTAATAGCAAAACAGTACCACTTTCAAATTTGAAATAACTCGAAATTGTGTTAATAATTTTAAGTACCACCTGGAAATTATTTGCCAGATACTATTACATGTAGAAAGTATAGAGAGCTGTTTAACATACAAATACTAGTAAGAAAAGGGGGAAAAAAGGGAAAAAAGACAGGAAGAAAACAAGGTGCCTAATAAAACTTCTTATGAAAAGGAAAACCAGATAATTAGTACTTTTCTTCTTTCCGAAAACAAGACCTGGGATCCTGGATCACTCCCTGTCACTCTGGCACTACAGAGTCTCTGGAGCCACACAAAACAGCTGTGTGTATCTACCTGTGCCTCTCACCCGCCCCACATTGCATCTACTCACCCCTGCCTTTCTGAGCTCTGACTCTGATGTTTCTCAACATGCATGCATTGCCTTTTAGCCAACTGTGATCCTCCTGAAACCAACTCAGAACCTTTGTGGGATGCAGGCAAGTCTTAGGAAGGAAGTCTGTCTGCCTAGGTATGCCCAGTTCGGCAGGTGTCCCTGATGCTTACCTGTAGCGCACCTGCTCCACAGTGTCATAGGTGAGCTTGCTGCTGATGTTCTGGCTGTGAGGATTACCTGGCAGGTTACAAAGACAAGGCCACCAAGTCACTACTTAGGGTCTCTTCTTTTGTGTTCCTTCCAAACCCACTCCCTCAGTTTCTCAAAAAGCTCAACATAAAACTACCATATCACCTCACAATTCCACTTCTAGATTTCTACCCCTCAAAAATGAAAACTTATGTCCATACAGACTTGCACGTGAATGTTCATAGCTTTATTCAGAAAGCCAAATTCTGGAAACAATGTAAATGTCCATCAACGGGCGAACAGATAAACAAAATATGCTACATCCATAAAATAAAAGTGATTTGGTTTTTTGTTGTCTTGCTCTGTCACTCAGGATGGAGTTCAGTGGCATGATCATAGGTCACTGCAGCCTCAAACTCCTGGGCTCAAGTGATCCTCCCATCTCAGCCTCCTGAGTAACTGTGACTACAGGTGTGCACCACTACACTCGGCTAACTTTTTAAAATTACTTTTTGTAGAGATGAGGTCTCACTATGTTGCCCAGGCTGGTCTTGAACTCTTGGGTTCAAGCAATGTTCCTGCCTCAGCCTCCCCAAGTGCTAGGATTATAGGCATGAGCCACTGCACCCAGCCAGGGAAGTTATTTGCCAATAAAAAGGAACAAACTACTGGCTATGTCATGAAAGAACTTCAAAAGCATGGTAAATGAAATACTCCAGACACAAGAATATACAAAATGCATGAATCAATTTACATTAAATGTCCAGCAAAAGAATTGTAAAGAGATACACAAAGTCGATTAGCAATTGCCTGGGGCTGAGGGCAGCAACAAGGATTAGCTGTAATGGGCATGAAGGATCTTTTTGGGGGAAGGAAAATATCTAACTGATTTATAGTGATGATTGCATCACTAGGTCAATTACTAAAAAAAATCATTATTGGACACCTGAAATAGATTTTTTGTTTGTTTGTTTGCTTGCTTTTTTTAGAGACAGAATCTTACTCTATCACTCAGGCTGGAGTACAGTGGCATGATCATAGCTCACTATAACCTTGAATTCCTGGGCTCAAGGGCTCCTCCTGCCTCAGCCTCCTGAATAGCTAGCACCACAGGCATGTGCCACCACACCTGGCTGATATTGTAAATTTTGGTTTTTTGTAAAGATAGGCTCTTGCTATGTTGCCCAGGCTTGTCTTGAACTCTTGGGCTCAAGCAATCCTCCTACCTTGACCTCCCAAAGCACTGGGATTATAGGCCTGAGACACTGTACCCAGCTGGTAAATTTTATGATACGGTTAAAAAAAAAAAAAATCTCTCCTCACTAGTAAAACCAAATGTGATTGGGAAGAGTATTTTAGAGCTGGAAGTCAGCTCAGAAGCAGGCCAGTGCAAGAGGCTCTTCTACATGTTCTGAACAGGTGGCAATGGCTCTGTTTTAACTCCAGAGAACGTAGTATACAGCCTCAGGAGGCAGCCCTTTTCTCCAAGCATGAAGCAGAGCCAAGAACACCACTTAATCTAAGTCCCCACCTATTGCCCTGCAGATCCCACCACCGCTACTGATACCATTCCTGCAGAAATAATTGATCCCGGCCTCCAAATATGTGAGCGGGGCCACTGTGCTGGCCTTAGCCACCCACTCTCAAGGATGAAGGCCCTCCTCCCAATTTCAATCTTCCTTTTAACTTCTAGTTTTGCTGCCTTCTACACTTCACCAAGTGTGTCCTAGAGTATCATGACCTCCCTCAAACTCAGCCCCCAGACAGGCCTTGGTAGGGCCTGACCTATCAGGCCAGGCACCAGCATTTCTCAGGAGCTATATGTGCTCATTAACGCAGACTTTGCCCTTTTGTTTTAGATTTATTTTTTCCTTCAAAATACACTGAAAGATTGCACTGGATTTCTGGCCACTGCAGCTACCACATGTTCTGTTTCCACATTGCTAGTAGCCTGTGGGACCTGGTAATTATCCTAATTATCTTTCCTCTGCTTGGCTTTAGCTCTGCATTATTAGGACCACCTGTAATCTCATCTCTGCCATCTCTCAGGCTTTCCCACGGTTATGGCTCTTGCAAAGGTCAAAGAAGGAGAATTACAAGTCCCTTTGCAAATTGCAGATTAAAATCAAGATAAATCCCTCCTTGGCACCTTCCCAGAAGACTGTTCCCCAGATTTAAATATCTGCGGGCTGCATAGAGCCAAGATACAAACCCCTTAATGTGGCATAACAGAAGTATCCTGAATCAAGGCACTCTGGTGGAGGCTAACGGCTTGGGCTCTGGAGCTAAACTACCTGGAAACCCAGCTTCTAGCTCCCCCAACTCCAGTCCTTCCTGTGAAGCCTCAGACTAGTTACTTGCCCTCTCTGGGGCCCTATTTCTTCACCTATAAAACAGGAGTAATACCAGAACCTATGCTTCTTGGGTTGTTGTGAGGCTGAAAAGAGAAAGCTCATAGCGAGTACCTGATACATGTTATTTATCGCTATTCTCATCACAAATATTACAATTGTTACTGCCACTATGATTTCAAATTCCCTTTCCAAAGCATGTGAGGATCATGTTGTGCTGCTAATAAATGCCACTGATGACAATACCATTGCTCCTAGAACAAAGATCAAGCATCTACAATGTGCTGCACTGGCTTCTTCTCCCTCCCTCCCTCCCCATTCGGACCTCTCCCACTCTCCTCCCTTCATGTTCCTGGACTGGTTCCTGAAACCACTACAGGATCTTGGCTCAGGCTGTTACCCTGCCTGCTCGCACTTCTCCCCATCTTGTCTGAGTGAATTCTGGCTCATCCTCCTCATCCACTCCACTCCAAAGGAAACTTTCCCTGACATACACAAGCCAACCCCACTGTCACTACAGATACAGGCTGGCCTGGAACTAGGCACCTGTTGTTGTCCATAGTCCTTCACACAGTTGGTAATCTCATTTATTTGGAGTTCACGTAAGGTCTTGTCTTCCAGGACTAGATCACAGTGTCCAAGAAGAAAGGGATTTGTTTATTTTGTTCCCATTATAGCACTGTGCCACACACATCAGAGTGGCTCGATGAGCATTTATAGAGTGAATGACTGAATTAACATCCCTCCTGCTGCCCTACTCTCTGCACTGTACAGGGTCACTCACCACCATCAAACACAGCACCTTTGAATCTCTGTGCCCTTCCTAACACTGGCCCCTTCTTCTGGTAGTAACCTGCGTGTCTGTCCCTGAGCCAGCTCCCTCCATCCCGGCCACACGTTTACAGTACAGAATGCCCCAGGGTGCCTGCCTGGCCCCTATCTTACATGGGGCTTATTCAGCTTTTTGTGGTCAGAACAGTCCCGGTCTATTAATCCAACATTTAATATGCATAGGTATATCAGCTGCATGTAGTTGACTAAAACCCGTTTCAGGCGTTTTTCATTACCGTAAGTGTTTTCCATGAGATCATTAGTGAAGCTTTCGAGCTGGCTCTGGGAGAACAAGGTGGCACCTGCATGGTCAAGGTAGACAGTTCCTGAAAGAAAAAATAAACCTGCAGGTTGTTTTTCATGGGTATTTCAGTCTTTTTACCTGAATCTGGTTTGTATAAGCCCAACCAATGCCATCTAATGCGTGTTGACGTAACACCAGGCCACTGACTTGAGCCCGGTGCCTCTTGATATGTGCCTCTTAATCCAAGTGTAGGCATGAGCAGTGGAAGGACTGCGCTTCTAATGCTGAAGGACTTTTCAAGCCCTGAGAGAGCCCTCCTGATTAATCAGCTCTCTTCACTCTTTTGTGAACCTGGAACAGCATCCCTCACAGAGAAGGTGCCCAGCAGACATTGGTGATGAATGACAGCAAAGCTGTTTCACATTGTGACTCACAACCTGTTCTGGAGGTTCTAGGAGGATTCCCTGAGGGGAGAGCCCTGATCCTACTTTCCCACACTGCTCTGCACCCCTCAACCCTAATGCAGCTGTGAGAGCTTCTAAGAATACAAGGAATGCAAATGATCCCTCCAGCCTCTCTCACAGAGAAATGCAAATTTAGATGAAAATGAGATACTGTGGTTTACTGATCAGATTGGCGGAGATCAGTGGTTGGATCCCTCACTGTGTGAATGGAGCTGCGGCGAAACAAGCTCACTGGTACACGGCTGGTAGGAGGGTACACAGGTACACCTTCTTTATGCTCAGCAATTTGGCAACGTCAGTTCACACTTTAAAATGTACACACCCTTTGACCTAGCAATTCCTCTTGCAGGAATTCATCTTACAAATACCCACATTTTTGTGGAATGACATGAATATCAGGATATTCAATGAACTATTGCCTGCAATAGCAAAAGATTGGAAACAACTTAAATGTCCATCGATGCGCTTTTAAAATAAACACTGTACACTATCTAATAAGTACTGACATGAAACAAACTCTGAGATACCCTTTTAAGTACATATAATAAGAAGAGATTCATTCATTCACTTATCAAATGTTTTGTATAGAATGGGTTGTTTTATCAAAGCTTAACTGAGACGTAACATAAAATTCACCCTCTTAAAGTATACAATTCAGTGGTTTTTAACATATTCATAAAATTACATAAGTACCATTAATTTTAGAATATTTTCATTCATCCCCAAAAGAAATCCCATATAATTACCAATCACTCCCCAGTGCCTCCAACCCCAGCCCTTGATAACCACTAACCTACTTTCTGCTTCTCTAGATTTGCCTATTCTGAACATTTCATGTAAAAGGAACCATACAATATGTGGCCTTTAGTGTCTGACTTCTTTCACTTAGCATAATGTTTTCAAGGTACAGCCACATTGCAGCATGTATCAGAACTTCCTTTAATGGCAGAATAGTTTTCCATTGTATGAATATACCACATTTTTTTTTTTTTTTTTTTTGAGACGGAGTCTCGCTCTGTCGCCCAGGCTGGAGTGCAGTGGCCGGATCTCAGCTCACTGCAAGCTCCGCCTCCCGGGTTCCCGCC
This sequence comes from Theropithecus gelada, assembly GCF_003255815.1. NCBI lineage: Eukaryota > Metazoa > Chordata > Mammalia > Primates > Cercopithecidae > Theropithecus > Theropithecus gelada. The sequence goes on along the minus strand of NC_037686.1, from coordinate 28,189,977 downwards.
ATTCTCCTGCCTCAGCCTCCTGAGTAGCTGGGACTACAGGCGCCCGCCACCTCGCCCGGCTAGTTTTTTTTTATTTTTTAGTAGAGACGGGGTTTCACCGGGTTAGCCAGGATGGTCTCGATCTCCTGACCTCGTGATCCACATTTTATGTATCCATTCATTTACTGAGGAATATTTGGGTTTCCAGTTTTGTGTATTATAAATGATTGCTGCTATGAATATTGGTGTACAAGTTTTTATGTGGATGTATTTTCTCTCATTTGGTGGGTTGTCCTTTCACTTTCTTGATGGTGTTCATTAAAACATACAAGTTCTTTTTAACTTTGATAAAATACAATTTGTCTATTTTTGTTGTTGCATTTTTGGTGTCGTAAATTATTGTCTAATCCAACAAGGTCCTAGTGATTTATGCTTATGTATTACTCTAAGAATATTATACTTTTAGCTGTTTCATATTTAGGTCTTTGATCCACTGAGTTAATTTTTGAATGCAGTATGAGGTAGGGGTCCAAGTTCATTCTTTTGCATGTCAATATCCAGTTGTCCCAATATCACTCATTGAAGAAGTTATTATTTGCCTCATTGAATAGTCTTGGAATCTGTTGAAAATCAACTGACCATAGACATATGGGTTTATTGAATTAAAATTCTATTTCATTGGTCTATATGTGTATACTTATGCCGATATTACACTGTCTTTATTCTGTAACTTTGCAGTAAATTTTGAAACTGGAAAGTGTGATTCCTCCAACTTTGATCTTCAAGATTGCTTTGAGGTCAGGTGTGGTGGCACACACCTGTAATCCCAGCACTTTGGGAAGCCGAGTGGATCATTTGAGGTCAGGAGTTCAAGACCAGCCTGGCCAACATGGTGAAACCCCATCTCTACTACAAATACAAAAATTAGCCAGGCAGTAATGATGTGCGCCTGTAATCCCAGCTACTTGGGAGGCTGAGGCAGGAGAATCACTTGAGCCTGGGAGGCGGAGATTGCAATGAGCTGAGATTACACCACTGCACTCCAGTCTTTATGACAGAGACCCTGACTCAAAAAATAAAATAAAATAAAATGATTGCTTTGGCTATTCTGAGTCACTTGCATTTCTATATAAATTTTAAAATCAGCTTGTCAACTTCTACAAAAAGGCAGCTGGGATTTTGATAGGAATTTCATTGAATCTATATATCAATTTGGAGATTATTACCATGTTAACAATATTAAGTCTTCCAACCCATCAATACAGGATATCTTCCCATTTATTTAGGTCTTCTTTAATTTCTTTCAATGATGTTTTACAATTTTCAGTGTATGTCATACTTCTTTTGATAAATTTTTTGTGTATTTTATTATTTTTGATGCCTTAGGAACTATTTTTCTAATTTCATTTTCATAGTATTTATTGCCAATGTATAGAAATTGAACTGATGTTTGCATATTGATCTTGTATCCTACCGCTTGGCTAAATTTGTTTTTAAATTCCAATAGTTTTGTGTGTGGATTCCTTGAAATTTTTTATATACAAAATTACATTATTGGCAAGTAGAGATAGTTTTACTTCTTTCCAATGCAGAACCCTTCTATTTTGTTTTCTTGCCTACTTGCCCTGGCTAGAGCCTCCAGTACAATGCTGAATGGAAGTGGTGAGAACAGGCACCTTTGTCTTGTTTCAAACTCAAGATGGAAGTTTTCAGTCTTTCACCACAAAGTATGATGTTAGCTGTGGGGGTTTTGAAGATGACCTTTATCAGTTGGTTAATTTTCCTTTCATTCCTAGTTTATTGTGTTTGCACTCAAGAAATATATTGAGCACCTACTATGTGCCAGGCATTGTTCTAAGTGCTGGGGACATAGCAATGAACAAAATAGAAGCTGGTATGATAATGGCAGAGGAAGACCTTAAACACAAACTATGTCAGGTGTTGAGACATACGGCTCACTTTTGGTTTTAAAAAAACAAAAAGTGTAAGGGCTGGATACAGTGACTCACATCTATAATCCCAGGATTTCGGGAGGCCGAGGTAGGAGGATTGCTCGAGGCCAGGAATTTGAGACCAGAATAAGCAACATAGTGAGACCTCTTCTCTATAGAAATATATATCCAGGCATGGTGGTGCACACCTGTAGTCCCAGCTACTTGGGAGGCTGAGGCAAGAGGATAGCTTAAGACCAAGAGGTCAAGGTGGCAGTGAGCTATAATCATGTCACTGCATTCCAGCCTGGGTGACAGAGCAAGTCCCTGTCTCAAAAAGTGCGCACATGCACACATAAATATAGACAACCACTGGAAAGATACACAAGACATGAGTGACAGCAGTTGACTCTGAGGTGGCCACAGTGGCTGCAGCTGGAGTGAGAGGGAGGCTCCCTGGTGATTCTTCACCTTCCTTTGGCAACTTTTGAATCTGATACCATTAAATGTTGTATCAGTCCATTCTCACATTGCTATAAAGAACTACCTGAGACTGGGTAAAGAAAAGAGGTTTAATTGACTCACAGTTGCACAGGCTATATAGGAGGCATGGCTAGGGAGGTCTCAGGAAACTTTACAATCTTGATGGAAGGCAAAGCAAGCACATCTTAATATGGTGACGGGAGGGAGGAGGGGGAGAGAAAGAGAGAGAGAGAGAGAAAGGGTGGGGGAGAGAAAGGGTGGGGGAGAGAAAGCACTTGTGAAGGGGGAGGTGCTACACACTTTTTTTCTTTTTCTTTTTCTTTTTTTTTTTTTTTGAGAGAGAGAGGGTCTTGCTCTGTCACCCAGGCTAGAGTGCAGGGGCTCAATCTCGGCTCACTGAAACCTCCACCTCCTGGGTTCAGCCTCCCAAATAGCTGGGATTACAGGCATGTGCCACCATACCGGGCTAATTTTTTATACTTTTAGTAGAGATGGGGTTTTGCCATGTTGGCCAGGCTGGCCTCCCAAAGTGCTGGGATTACAGTTATGAGCCACTGCACCTGGCTAAAGAAAGTTAGTTTGTTTGTTTTGAGACAGTATTTCACTGTGTTGCCCCGGCTGAAGTGCAGTGGCGCAATCTCAGCTCACTGCAGCTTTGACTTCCCAGGTTCAAGCAATTCTCCCACCTCAGCCTCCTCAGTAGCTGGGACTTTAGGCATGAGCCTGCCTAATTTTTGTATGTTTTGTAGAGACGGGGTTTCACCATGTTGCCCAGGCTGTTCTTGAACTCCTGGGCTCAAGTGATTGGCCCACCTCAGCCTCCCAAGTGCTAGGATTACAGGCTTGAGCCACCATACCCAGTTTGTGCTACACACTTTAAACAACCTGATCTTGTAAGAACTCACTCTCACGAGAACTGCAAGGGGGAAATCCACCGCCTTGATCCAATCACCTCCTACCAGGTCCCTTGCCCAACACTGGGAATTACAATTAGACATGAGATTTAGGTGGGGACACAGAGCGAAACCATATCAAATGTATGACCTAGTCCAAAAAGATACTTTTAAAACAATGTTCTGAATCTTGTACTAAAGATTCAGAAATACAAAGCTACCAAACCAGAAGAAAGGCTTTTGTTCACCTAGGCATCAAGGCCACAGGTGAGACCTGGAAGCTGCTGGGGAGCGTCTCACACTGTGCCACAGTCTTCTGCAGGCCCAAGTAGCTATTGGAGAAAAAGCTGCTTTGGCTTTTGGTCCAACGGTTAATTTTGCAGGAAAAACAAAAGGGTGCGAAAGTTGTGTTAGATCAGTCATACATGTGATGTTAGGAGAAAGTCAGCCAGCATAGGGATTAATGGTACAGAATCCAAGTCAATCAACCCAGACTTGAATCCTGGCTCCACCACTAGCCACTCTGGGCCCCTGTTCCTTCATCTGCAGATGGGACAAAGGTTAAATGAGCTGGTATATGGCAGCACATAGTCCAATGCTCAGGACACAGGTGTAGCTGCTATTAGAAACAGGTGAATGACACCAAAGTTAAATGGCATCAGATCTTCAGGAAAGAGAATTCCAGAGTCAGCTCTAGGTCATCCTTGTCCAGTTCTCATTCCAGCATGATGAGTAGTCATCATTCAGCACGAAGGCTTCCAGAGACCCTTGACACACATCTGTGTATTCAATATGCTCCCTTCACAAAGGCAAGGAAGTTCCCATCCAAATCGCTAGGTAACACATTTCAGCCCTTAAAGCTTAAGCATTTAATTATTCTGAGCTACTACTTAACCAGAGAATTCTCAAACGGGCAGAAAAACTTCATGAGGGGAGAGGAGGAGCGAGGAAGAGATTGTATTATTTTGGTTGGTTTTTCCTGCCCTCTCTCTGGCTTGTTTCTAGGAGAAAGACAAGTGGACATGTTCCAAGACTCCCAGCAGTGGGAGGGGCATCAGGTTAGTGCACAAATGTCCACTTTAACCATAATGTAGAGGAAATACGGGGAACTTGCATTAAATAAAAGATGCCCACAACACTACCAGAAATACAGTAAGCGGTAAAGGAGTTCTGAGGGCCAGCCTGGCTGACACATCCCAATTTTGCATTTGAGGGGAAATGTACTGTTCTTTGAGGAACAGGAGTGAAACCAGGAGGGGACAAGCATATAGCTCTACTTTCCCAGGGTAGCATTGAGGGGAGAGGTAGGCCAATAGTAGGTGTGAGAGATCACAGCTGGAGGAGATTTAGGGGATTAAGGAGGTGTGGTGCTGACATAATTACTCAGGTAGCCTTTAAGAGCTGCTTCAAAGAATGGAGAGCCTCTCTCCCCAGCACCTGTGGGCATTCATAGTCTCTGTCTATTTCTGAGTGGTAGGAAATTTCCATAATTAACAGATGAGAGAGACAGAATACAAAAGAAGGGTGAGGAGCTGTCTCCAGCAGGTGACCCTGTGACAGGGAAGGATGAAGAGTGAATAGACAGAGGCTGGCAGAAGGCACCCCTGTCTCCCTCCTGACTCTCCCTACTTAGGAAGCCAGAGGAGACACACAGGAGGAGACCACAGTTCTCACAGTCCCCAAAGGGAAAACACAGTTACCCTTCACAGCACTAGGAAGTGACCCGGAGCGCTGAAATCAGCTACCCAAGTAGTGAAACCTAAGTCATGGTTGCTGTTCTGCCCCGAAAAGGGGAGTAGTTACCAGTTGTTCATTGCGACAGAGCAGATGCACTCAAACCCCGGTGCCCTGTGCCACGAGGTGCCCACTTCACCTGCAGACCCTCCCTGACCGTCCAGTAGGCGGCTCTGGGGCTTGATGAAGCCCTGCACCCAAAGTCCCTGTCACAGGGATGAGTCACTAACTTGGGTCCGGGCAGCAGAGGGCCGGGTGGGCCAAGGCCAGATGGAGCTTGATTTGCAATTTCATCAGCCTGTTCCGCTGAGGAAAGGCACGATGCGATCTTGGTCTTCTTATCTAATTCACGGGCGCTCCCTGTTCTTAAAGGTGAAATCGCACTCTTTGCTAATTCTTCTAGTCCTCCAGCCAACTGGAGCTCAGAGGGATTGTTCTGACGCTGCAAGAGTGAGGAAAATGAGGTTTCGAAAATGAAAGCTGAATACGGGCTAACCCAGAGGAGTCTGCAGAGTGCAGCCTTGGGAGGTCCCTACCAGAAGGCCTTGGCCTCTGGGTCCCAACCTGGCGCGCCGGCAGAGGTGCTGTCCCAGCCCGGGCGCTGGCGGCCCACGCACCGCTCCTACCCCGGGCGGACATCCGAAGGGTCACGGCCGCTGGACATGCTGTCTTTTGCAACCCCGACCCCAGCAGGCCCTTTAGAGTGAGGGGTCTCCCACAAGAGGGCAAGGACCATCCTAAGCCCTCTCGCGGAGGGCGGGAAAAGGGGAAGAGGGCTGGGTCAGTCCTGCCCACTGGAAAGTCTGAAGAGTAAGAGTAGCAAGAAGCCTTGGGGCTGCAGGTGGGACCTCAGGGAGCCATGTCTACGAAGCGGACGCGTGGACACGTCGCTCCTGGAGTTTTGATTCAAAATGCGCCCCAATTTATTCAAAATGCCCCAGTGGCCTCTGCGCACTGACCACCCCAGCTCCCTCCCTCACTGCTGAATGGCCAGGACCTTACTTGACAAATTAGGTAGCGCCGCTCTCACTAGCAGCAAAAGAGCCGTCCACGTCGGTTCCAGAAACCTCGTGTCCCCACGCCTGCCCCCCGCTCCCGCCTCACCTGCCAGGCGGCGGAACTCGCGCGCCCGCAGCTCGCGCAGGCTGCCTGGGCCGTAGCCGTAGCCGTAGGCTAGCCGTGGTGCGCTCGGGTCCCGGGACCCCGCGAAGGCCGGCAGCTCCCGCCCCGACTCCGCCGCCGCGCTGGCCATGGCTCGGGTTCGTCCATCCAGGCTGACCCGGCCCGGGAAGTGCGCGAAGCCTGCCCCCGGCGACTCCGCCCCTGCCGCGCCTCCCGGGCCGCCAGCCTGCAGCCTCTCGGAATCCACGGCCTAGGTGTGGCGCCCCGGCCGGACTTTCACTTCTGGCCCGCCCTTTTCCCACCTGGCCACGGGAGCGGGTGCTAGTCTTTAAACAACCTCTCGATGGGTCCCACGAAGATGTTTCCAGACCCTTGGAATGCCAAGTTCAACTTTAGCTATGTCCCGCGGAGAGGCTGGTGGAAGAAGCAACGAGGTGATCTTTCCTGCTTGGCATCCTGGAACCCCGCGACCCTCCTCCTCGCAGGGGTCCCGGGACCCTCACCCTCTCAAGCAGGTACCGGCGTCTTGAGGGGGCGCGGGGAGGGGGCGTTCTCGGGTTGCTGCTACCCAGCGGGGCACCTGCTTGCAGTTTGTGAGAATGCGGCTGAGCAAAGGTTAGAAAAGGGAAAAGATCAGGGATCCACGAAGCTAATGAATTCTCAGTGGCTGCACACCGTCGGAACCTGGAGGCTCGGGGGCTTTCCCTGGAGCCGGCACAGCAACTCCAAGTGAGCTGAGTTTCCCTCCCTCCCAACCTCCCAACCTCCCAACCGCGCACTGGGCCCTCCTCCCTGCCTCCCCACCCCTGCATCCCGCCCCGCACTTCCCGCACGTGGGTGTAGCCGGGCCCTCTCTACTGAGGCGAGAGTGCCCTAGAAAAAGCCGCCCCTGTCCCGGACAGGGAGTGGAATAAGAGCACCTCCTCCCATCCCTACTCGGGCCTGCACCCAGAGCACCGGAGACACAGCGGCTCTGTCTTGGAGAACAGGTGCTTCAATTGGGAGGGCCTGGCCAAACCTTATGCGCGGGAAGTGCGGAGCCGGATGCAGGGATGGGGCGGCAGTTGCAGAAGTAAAGCCCAGGCATGAGGTTGTGGGGTGGGGGGAATCTCACGTGTGATCCCAGGTGCGGAACCCGCTGCTGGGAATGGGGTGGAAGCAAAACAGGTACTGCACGCCCAGGCGAGGTGCCTCGTGGGGAGTCGAATGTCATGGGTGGTGGACAGTGCGGAACCCGCTGCAGATGGGAGGCAGGTGCTGGGGGCTCACGGGAGATAACTCAGAGGCAGGCTCCGTGGAGAACCCAAGGCGGGCGATCAGGTACAGGCGGCCACAGGCCCTGGAGGCATACAGCGTGGGGACGAGGTGGGAAGAAGGCATATGCCCCAAGAGCTCAACCTGTGCTGCATCCAGGCCAGCTGTCACCCAGGATATGGGCTGCAGATGCCCTAGGATCCTTGCTGATGCATGATGCGTACTGGTGCCCAGCATGAGAGCCATGGGAAGGCAGCACACAGCCCTGGCTCTCTGGCCCAGGCCCCTGATACCAGGCCAGAGAAAGGCCCGTCACTAAGAGCTCATTTTCCCCTGGCCGGAGACCCGGGGTCTGTGGACTGCAGCGCTAGAGTCCATGCCCAGGTACCCATATTCCTCAGCGGCCTCTGCCCACTGACCACCCCAGCTCTCTCCCTCACTGCTGAACGGTCAGGACCTTACTTGACAAACACGCATAGTTGTTCGAGGAGGAGTGAATGTACTGATGGATGGATGCAGGCCTTTGCTCATTGACATCACTGCCTACCCCACCATCTGCTTGCCTTCTGGCCATGCTTCAAGCAAGCACTTTAGATGCTGGACTGTCTTCTGCGAATGTGGCTTTGGGCAGCGCTAATAACAAGAGCTACATACAGGGCCTCACTGTGTGCCAGGCACTGCACTGTGTACACTCTTACCTGTCCTGGTCGTTCAATAATCAAATATGCAGATCTAGGAGGTTGCTCTTACAGATGGGGAAGTTGAGGCAGAGAGAGGCAGAATAACTTGCATAAGGGCACACAGCTAGAAGATAAGCTAGCAGCTGGGAAGTCAGCCTCCAGAGCCCAGGCAGGGAAGTGTGTTTTGCTAACTCTCTGGTGTGAGCCTCTGTGGTTTCCAGGGCCTCAGTTTCCCCATCTAAGTTGAGAGAGGGGTGGGGTTGATCCTCCCAGCAGCTGTTCAGTGTGTCACTCCTCGCCCCTCCTTTTAAAGTGCTGCTTCCCAGTGAGAGTCTTCCCTAGGCCAGGGTTTCCAGGCATTCATTTGCATGAATCCCCTAGAGAGCCTATTCAAAGGCAGGTTCTGACTCTTTCCGTTTGAGGTTCTGTGTTTCTAAGTAACCCAGGTGATGCTGATGCCTCATTCATGAATGGCACTCTGAGGAGAAGGGGCCTAGGTCGTTTCCCTGGGAATGCAAGGAGGACCTCTCTTCAAGTTCTGCGGCCAACTAACAAACCACCGGTCCACAGGGGTGCTGCTTCAGACAAGCTTGCCTAGTGATGGACTGGAAGAGGCCAAGTCAGTGCAGAACTCCTGAAGGTTATTAAAAATCACTGAGTTACCGTTAATCAAGAAATACTTTAAAGCAGTTGGCTATGTCCATCCAGGGCACTGTGTGCTTGGGAGGGTGGATGTGAAGATAGTGCCTACAGCTGAGTGGGAAGATGAACCTACACTAGCCACAAGGCAGTGTGGGCTGAATGCCCAGGCAGCACTGGTTCAGGATGCAGGTACAGGTTTCCAGGAGAGGAAGTGGCTACTTCCTAGCAAGATATCCAGGGAAGGTAACCCAAAGGAGGAAGACTTTGAAGTGGGCCATAGCAGTGAGCCGGTCAAGAAGAGGGGAGGAATAGGATATGAGAAACATTGGGAGTCTTGGCCTCTAATTGGCACCCTTAGGTGCATTTCATCAGGATTCCCTGGGCCGCTCCTACCAGAAAGAGACTATCAGAAGTCAGATTGCTTGCTGTCACCCTGCCTTAAGCAGAACCTCTATCCCCACCAAGGAATGTCTGACCTGTGAAGAGGAGTGATCTCCTGGGCCCTGTGCTACAGGCTGCCATGGCCACCTCTCACCTGGTCCAGCTGCTGGCCTTGGGGCTTCCAAGCAAACTGAGCTGGTCCATGCTGAGGTCCCAGGAGGCCAGCTTCTGCACCTAAAGTTTACAGCTAGGTAGGAAAACAGCTCTTCCAACTCCCACTTACAGCCCTTTCTCACCTAAGAACTTGAAAAATTATGTGTCTATGAGTCAGTTGGGCAGACAGGTGAGATGCCCTTAATTTTGTACTTTAAATCTCTCCCCCTGTGTGAATCTTAGTCCCTGGTGCCGCTCACTGAGCCTAATTCCTTACCTCCTGATGATGTTTCCCCTTGCTCCCAGGTTAACAACTCCCACCCCCAATGTCTCCTAGCAATGAATGGGCTCCATGTGCAAGAATTCTCTACTACATACAAAGCATTCATTCATGTATTCTTCCATTCATTCATTCATTCATTCTTTCATTCACTCACTCACTCGCTCAGCAGAAGATGAATGAATGTCAGAGTTAGGCTCGGAGTTGGCGATGGAAAAACAATGAAAGGCAGGCTTTGAAGCTAGAAAGTGCCCTGTGGGTGATTTAGGTAGAACTATCCAAAGGCCATGACCAGATTGGATGAGCCTGTGAGAAATGGGAGCAGGGAAACCAGCTATAACTTCTTGCAACTGTCCTGGCTTGAAACACTAGAAGATTCACTTGAAAATTACTAGCGCTTTTGGCAGGGGCATTCATTCAGTGTTCAGTGGGCAGCTGCGCCCTGCTGCAAACATGGTAGGCACTAGGAAGACAACAGTCAGCAAGGCAGGCTGTGTGCCTGAGAGGCCCCTGGGACGGGGAAGGAGATAGGTTCATAGTCAGGTCACCCCTCCAAGGCTGCAGAGTGCTGGAGAAGAGTCCTTCCCACAAAGGTCCAGGCTTGGGGTAAAGAGCCTCCCAGACCTGGGGCTGCTAGGAGACCTGCCCAGAGGGTCCTGGAGGAGGAGGTGGGGGAGGGAGGGCAGCATTCCATACTTAAAGGTCTAGAAGTCCAAAAAGGCTTAGAAATTCCAGATGCAGGAATTTTAATGAAGCTGGAGCACAGACTGCCTCTCTGTGGGGATAAGTGCGAAGGGGAGTGAGAGAAGTAAGAGGGGTCAGACTTTCTGGTACAGAGAAGAAAGCTGACCTTGGTCCAGAAGGGACAGGAACACTCTAGAGTCTCCTCCTGAGAGTGGCTGGATCAGGGGTGTGCTTAGACCCCAGGCAGCAGTGGAGGAGGTGGGAGTGGGGAGGTTGCAGGGAGCACTGCTGTCAGAGGCTGGGCAAAAGTCCTGGTGAAGAGCAGTGAGGGCCTGGTCTGAGGCCCAGATCATGCAGAAGTGATGAAATTCAGGGACTAATGGGACTGAAGACTGGCCCAAGGTGACTTGATGCTGTCAGACTGGGATACTGAGTGGACACAGGGAGTCTCAGGCACAGGGAGACAATATGGAACTCGGTTCAGGACATCTCAGTGGAGATTCAGGGCTCAAAAGGGATAGAGTGTCTGGGGTTGGAGACTTGAGTCATGTCAGGGGCTTGTGCACAGGTCATCTCAGGAGCTCTCAAGTGTTTAGGGAAAGAGGACAGAGCCCTGAGGACAGTGGCACTTAAAGGGTCTCTGTCTCATGCCACAGGTGGGAAGGCTCAGAGAAGTGCAGAAGAGAGCACCTTGGCAATATCTAAGGCCATAAGGCCAATTAGGACAAGGGTTAAACTTAAACAATTAGGAGAGACTGTTAAACTTGTTGGGTAGGCGGTATATGCAGTGGTCTAAGCAGGAACAGCTCTATTATTACCAGGTGGGGATGGCAGCTCCACTATAATGGTCAAGTCCTAAATGGTGAGTAAGGGTAGAAGTTTTCCCACTGGCAAGCCCCCTGAAAACCTTGGCCTCCTAGTCTGGAAGATATTAGGTTGGTGCGAAAGTAATTGCGCCTTTTGCATCAAAATGGCAAGAGCCGCAATTACTTTCGCACCAACCTACAGTTGGGGGCTGCAATTTTGAGGGATCAAATTTCCCACCAAATTTATCAGGATAGGAATAGGTATGTCCAAGAAGGCTGAATTTGGTTTGGATAATGAAATTAAGTGTGTCCTACTAGAGTGCAATGCACACTTTTCCAACAATGAGAGCTCACAAACCTGGATATCCTGGTACCTAGGAAATCAGAAGTGGGCTGGCACAGGAAGCAGTGAGACAGACACAGCATTGGAGCAAGTTTCTCTCCAAAGACTGGCAGAGTGCCCCAGCAGAAACTGAAAGCAGTGGAAAGAAAAGTCAGAAACCCCAGGAAGCTCCCTCCCCTAGACTGACACAAGACCTTTCCTGTGAATAGAAACTAAAAGGGCAGTTCAACATCACCACATGATTGGGAACAAGGCTCCATTATATCTAATGTTTGAAACAACCAAACCCACCAGTACTAGGCTGACCACAGGACTGAGAGGGCGGAGGGTCCAGAGCAGCAGTCTTCCTGGCTCTGCCTTCCCAGGGGCTTGGCTTCTCCCATGTTCATTCATGAGCAGATCCACTGGGCCAGGCCAGCCCCTTCTTGGTCCCTTCTGTGCTAGCACCTCCTTCCTACTCTTCGCCCCCTACCTCTTTATACCACCAAGACAGGAATCTCAGATACTCTATTTACTGACTGGCAGATTACATTTGAGAATGGTTTCTCCACCAGCCGTCAATGTTGTCAAACTCATTCATCCCTGAATTCAGCAAATATGTGACAATACACTGCCAGATACTGTGGACAACAGGAAAACCATCTGATGGCCAGGTGTTTAGGCTTTAGCAGGCTTGTACAGGGGGCTCACATTGCTTGCCCATCCTGTATCCATCGGCCCCTCTGATTTTGCTTTGGAAAACCACCCCACATTAGAGCAGCCATGTGATCTCATTGGGACCTACGCTGCCTCTAGGCCAGCATAGGTGATCTCACAGTTCATTACATCAGATGGGCAAGCCCAAGTCACTCAATGTGTGGCTTTCCCCTGCCCACTGTGATTAGTTGAGGAATGGTCCAGTCAGAGTAAAGTTAGAGACTTAATGCTAAGGGTTATTTCCTTTGATATTAACAAGGAAGAAGTAATGTAGGGGCTGTTTGCATTCCTCTTACGGCAATGAGGGAGAATAGCCTCAGGAGAAAGCTGCCATGTGGCCAGGCATGGTGGCTCACCCCTATAATCCCAGCACTTTGGGAGGCCAAGACAGGAAGATGGCTTGAGTCCAGGAGTTCAAGATCAGCCTGGGCAACATAGTGAGGCCCTGTCTCTATTAAAAATAATAACGGGCCAGGCCCAGTGGCTCACGCCTGTAATCCCAGCACTTTGGGAGGCTGAAGTGGGTGTATCACCTGAGGTCAGGAGTTCAGGACCAGCCTGGCCAACATGGTGAAACCCTGTCTCTACTAAAAATACAAAAATTAGCCAGGCATGGTGGCGCGTGCCTGTAATCCCAGCTACTCAGGAGGCTGAGGCAGGAGAATCACTTGAACCCAGGAGGTGGAGGTTGCAGTGAGCCGAGATCAGGACACTGCACTCCAGCCTGGGCAACAAGAGCGAAACTCAGTTTCAAATAATAACAAAAGGAGAAAGCTGCCATGGAAAGGGCAGAGCTGAGCAAACTAGAGAAAGGAAGGCAGAGCCCGTATCAGACTGCACCTGAAGCCTATCCCACCACTGAACTTTTTTCAGTCATATGAGCCAGTAATTCCTTTGTTTGAGATGAACTTCCTTACAAAAGAAGGCATCTACCTGACACAGCATAAAACACACACAAAGATAGAAGATAGAAGGTGACAAGTGCCATAAAAGAAAATTGGAATACAATACTACGGAATTCAGAGAGAGAAAAAAAGAATACTTGAGGGGTTTACTAAAGGCTCTACAGAGGTGACATGAGCTGAGCTTTATTTAATCATAATAGTACCAGATACAAACCACTGCTGTCTTATTTATATCCCAGGCACCCAACTAGTGTTTTTCATACATTGGCTCATTTAATTCTCAGGACAATCCTACAAACTGGTTACTGCTGTTCTACCTTTCTGCCAGAATGAAGCACCCCAGTTCTCTGCTGAACACATGGGCATCTGCAACAAAGATTTAATTTCCTAGCTTCTCCTGAAGCTAGGTATGACCACAACACTAAATTCTGCCTGAGGAGACTAAGTAAAATCGTATGGGATTTCCAAGAAACGTTTTTAAAGTCAGGGGCAGGCCTTTCTTCATGCCTTCCTCCTCTTTACTGGCTGGAATGCAAAGATCATGGCAGGAGGCCACGCAGCCATCCTGGAACGTGAAAGCCTCATACTGAGGACGTCAGACAGCGAAATAAGAGGCTGGGTCCTTGATCCTGTAGACATCTCCCTGCCCATCCTGGTCTGTCTGCCTTGACTCCTTTCATATGAGAGAAATAAACTTTTAACTTGTGTAAAACAGAAAGAAAATTTTACAATGTTTTTCACACACAGTTGAATGGCAGCCAGACTCATATACTAATCTTATCTCCATTTTTAGAAATGAGGGGAACAGCTTGCCCACAGTGATAGCCAGTGTGAGCTGGGTTTCTGTTGCTCGACTCATTGAGGTTCCAACCCTTACCTAGACTGCCCTATGAAATATCTAGAACTTGGTCAGGAGAAAAAATACAGGGGAAAATGTCAGCAAAAGCCAAAGACTAAGGGTAGCAGGGGCAGAAGTGAGAGTCCGGAGTGAAAGGTGACATAATTTGCCTATTCCACAGAGCAGGAAGAGGCTCCCTTTGCATCCCTCTGTTGGCGGGCAGTTTGGGGACAGTCAGCAGGCACCTGGCTGCAGGGGAGCCCCCGCAAGAGCAGCCTTTGTGGAGCTGTGCCTTCCACCCCAGGAGGAGCTTCTCGGACAAAGCAAGGCCTCTCTCCTTCACTCTGGTGTCTTCACTCGGTTCTGGGTCCCAGATACTTTTTTTTTTTTTTTTTGAGATGGAGTCTCACTCTGTTGCCCAGGCTGGAGTGCAGTGGCTCAATCTTGGCCCACTGCAACCTCCTCCTCCTGGGTTCAAGCGGTTCTCCTGCCTCAGCCTCTGGAACATGTGGGATTATAGGTGCCCACCACCACACCTGGCTTTTTTTTTTTTTTTTTTTTTTTTGTATTTTTAGTAGAGATGGGGTTTCACCACGTTGCCCAAGCTGGTCTCGAACTCCTGACCTCAAGTGATCTACCTGCCTCAGCCTCTCAAATTGCTGGAATTACAGGTATGAACCACCACATCGAGCCCGGGTGCCAGATCTGTGAGTCCACCAGAGTGTGGGGCTCAGAGTCCTCTATCTACCAACCACATGCAGCCATCCCACATTGTCTCTCTTCTGGCCTCAGCCTCATTGTCCTTGGAGTGCCAGTCTCTTATTTAAGCATGGCAGAGCCTTACTACTGGACCATCCACTACATGCTAGGAGGGGAAGAATTCCTCACAATGTAACACTTCTTGTATTTAACTTATGGATATGCTCATTCTTTTTCCATTTAACCTTTTTTTTTTTTTTTTGGAGACGGTCTCGCTCTTTCACCTAGGCTGGAGTGCAGTGGCACAATTTCGGCTCACTGCAAGCTCCGCCTCACGGGTTCACGCCATTCTCCTGCCTCAGCCTCCCCAGTAGCTGGGACTATAGGTGCCTGCCACCACGCCTGGCTAATTTTTTGTATTTTTAGTAGAGACAGGTTTTCACCATGTTAGCCAGGATGGTCTCGATCTCCTGACCCCGTTATCCCCCCGCCTCGGACTCCCAAAGTACTGGGATTAGAGGCGTGAGCCACCGTGCCCTGCCTTTTCATTTAACAATTCTTACAAGGAAATTTTAAATATATCAAAAAATTAGAATAGTATGACCACCCCACCACTGCCCAGCTTCACTAATAATCCACACATCTAAAACCCACCTAATCCTTGCCAATCATTATGAAACAACCTAAGACATAAATTCATTTCATCCATAAATACTGCAAGTATGATTCAAAGGAACTTTTTTTTTTTTTAAAGAAACCAAGGCTGAGGTGGGAGGACTGCTTGAGCCTGGGAGTTCAAGACCAGCTTAGGCAACACTTCAAAACCCAGTCTCTAGAGACAAAAAAAAAACAAAACCAATCATAACCACAGCCCCACTGTCATATATTTAAATGTTGTTTCCTTAAAATCATCAAATATCCAGGCAGAGTTCAAATTCGCTTTGTCCCTTAAGCATATTTTTACAAGACTGATTGGCTAGTTCAGATGAGGATGCAAACAAGGTTCATACATTGCAATGGATTCACACGTCTCAAGTATCTTTCAATCTCCAGGCTTCCTTTCCCTTTTCCTCTTGTAATGTATTTGTTGAAGAATCTGGGTCCCTCTGTAGTCACTCCTCTCCCCATTCTCAGCCCCTGGTAATCACATACCTGTTTTCTGGCCCTATCATTTTGTAGGGTCCACTTTGTACTGATGTACTTCTGACTAGGTATGTTTATGTTCAAGCATCAGAGCCAAGGCCCAAACCTCTGCCCTGGCCCTCCTTCTGCTGTGGCCCAACTTACCTGAGCTGGGCTCTCTGCCTCCTTGCCTGTTAATCCTAGAAGTGGGCGCCGAGGAAGGAGAAGCAGAAGGGAGGGAGTTGGGGAGAGCAGCTTGTTACATGGACATCAGGGCTGTTCCCACTAGCAGCAACAGCTTTGTGTTAGCTTGGCTCCAATTTGAATGAAATATTCCAAGGCTATTTTCCCCAACATGTTGTTACCAAAAGAAAAAACAAACCTCCCAGCATGCAGAAAAATTGAAAGACTTGTACAATGAACACCCCTTAAGGAGTTTCTACCATTAACATTTTAATTAAAGGCTTTGGGACTCTGAAGTTTAATGTTTGTGAAATGTTATGAGCCAGACCCTCCACATTGAAAATTCTCAATGTAAATTAATTTGTTAAATGCTCTTAGAATTCCTACAATAAAGACACCTATCTAACTTTAGTTAGCCCTGTGTTTCCCGAATATATCTTACTTTGGAGCACTTTTTTTTTGGTACCAATTTACATCCTGGAAAATGTTGTTTACCATGCTTTAAAAAACACTGTGGTAAAATAAAGATAATATTTACCATCTTAACTATTTTAGAGTGTACAGTTCAGTCGGTATACAGTATTCACATAACTGTGCAATCAATCCCCAGAACTTTTTGTCTTGCAAAACTGAAACACTATACCCATTAAACAACTCCTCATTTCCTCCTCCCCCAGTGCTTGGAAACTACCATTCTACTTTGTTTCTATGCATTTGACTGCTCTAGATACTTCACATAAATGGAAGCATACAGTATTTGTCTTTCGGTGACTGGCTTACTTCACTTAGCATCATGTCCTCAAGATTCATCCATGTTGCAGCATTGGTCAGCATATCTTCCTTTTAGAGGTTGAATAATATTCCATTGTATGAATACACATTTTGTTGATCATTCACCCACTGATGGACACGTATTGCTTCCATCTCTTAGCTACTGTGAATAATGGTACTGTGAGTATGGGCATACAAAACTACCACTAATATTTTACAGTGCTGGCTTCATATCTATCCATGTGTCCGTCACTCCACCCATCTTATTTTTTATGTATTTCTTAAGTTACAGACCACAGTAACTTCCCTTAAACATGTCAGTATACACATCAATGACCAGCATTCATTGTTTTTTTCCAAGTCATTTTGAACTGCTGTAGCAATGGGTAATATAGCCTCGAACGCACACACACAAACACATGCATCACTACAGAAAACTTTTCCTGGCAGACAGGAAAGGGCGCGTTGTTGGTGATGTCATTTTAATTAAGATAAAACCACCACCACCATTTAGGAATAGCCTGGGTAACAAGGGCTGCGTCATAGACTGCCACTTTTGCCATCCTGCTCAGAGCAGGGCCATGCCTAACCCATATCTGAGGATTGCTTCAGATATTATGAATTGCTTCAATATTATGAATTACTACAATTCAAAATAATTGCTTCAGATATTATGAACTACAATACGGTTCAAAGGTGCTTTCGCAGATGAAGACATAAGTGTGTAAACACATATGAATTACAATGCAGACTGCCCAGATGTGTAGCAAGTCCTCTGAATGTTTACTAAACTGTAAGGTGATTGCTGAGGAAGATGCTTGAGGACCATTTGGGAAAACTGACAACTTGGAAACTCAGTCTCTCTAGGCGAGGCCTACTTTCAGATAACCTGGGGGGTTCTGTGCTGGGAGGGGAGCTAAAGGACTAAGTTAGGCCTCTGAATCTGCTCTGGAAGCCTGCATGCACTTGGGTCAGAATAAGCCCGTGTGTCAATGTGAGTAAAGATTCCTCAGCTGATAGCAGGGAAATGGGCACGGCATTTTGGTCTCTGAGGTTCAAAGCTCAGATGCTCACTGCCTTGGTACACACGCACACATACCCCATCCCCCAGCTGAGGGCACAAGAGTATACAGATGCAATAGTCTAAAGTACATTGTTCAAATATGGATGGCCATGAGCCACATGTGGCTATGCAGCACTTAAATGTGGCTAGTCTGAACTGAGAGAGGCCCTATAAAATACTTCAGTAACAGGTTTTTATATTGATTACAGGTTGACATAACAATATTTTGGATATACCATATTAAAGGAAATGGGTCATTAAATTTCACCTGTTTCATTATGTGGCTACTTGAAAATTTTAAAATTACATATGTAGCTCACACTATAAAACACAGATTAGAAATACTCTATAGCACTGACCTAGAAACATCCATTTAGGTAAAACATTTTAACCCCTTTGGAAGCAAAATATGTTAAATAATGGCGTAAACTCCCACCAAGAAAATCCTCACCTTCCTCCTTTCAACACATTTATTATATACAGCCTTCACTGTATTGTCAATCTGTCAGATGGCTCTATGTTCCAACAGGGTCGGAATAGTCCTCTGCTCACACCAGCCATGTTCTCAGTACTTCCCATGTCTTCCCTGTTAACCTCTCTCCACCCCACACCCAGGCTCCCAACTCTCCTGGCTGCCTCCAGCCCACAGCTGGCACAACTGACAGGCTGTTTCCAGCACCCTTTTCTTCTTTCTGCATCCTCCCTGGAGGACATACATCCCTCATCTTGTGACTTCAGCTATCACATAAATTCAGATGTTTCGGAACTCTATTTTTTACCTTCTATATCTATCAGTTTAAATGTCAGGATATTTTACTTTCGGTAAAGCCCTAAAAAGACGAATCTATGTACTCCTAAAGAACAAAAGAAATGATTGGCTGCAGCTCAAACCTACAACTGCTTGCCAAACTCTACAATGTCTGGCATATGCTAAAAAGAAGGGGATCAAGACAGAGCACACTTGGTGTGGTATGCTTATCTACAGAAAATGTTAAACTAAAAATTAAGTAATCTAGGTTTCCTATCTTGTTTTTCCTATGTCTACTCTCTGAAGAGGGCAATAAATAAGGAAATGTCCCAAAGAGGGACAAATGAAGCCCCAAAATAACATAAAATTGGGCAAATCCAGTCATGAAGAAAGAACAGAGGTTCTTAAATTGGGACACACAGAGGCAGGTCTGTGGGTCTAGGAATCTCTGAACGTATGTGCAAAGTTCTGGGTGTGTGTACATATGTTGTATAACAAAGTGAAGGGTCCATAGCTTTCACCACATTTCAAAGGGTCTAGCACTCAAATAAGGACTACTGCTACGTGACTTAATAAATGAAGCTCAGGTCGGGTGCAGTGGCTCATGCCTGTAATCCCAGCACTTTGGGAGGCCAAGGTGAGCAGATCACCTGAGATCAGGAGTTTGAGACCAGCCTGGTCAATGGTGAAACCCAGTCTCTACTAAAAATACAAAAATTAGCCAGGCATGGTGGTGTGTGCCTCTAGTCCCAGCTACTCAGGAGGCTGAGGAAAGACAATCGCTGGAACCTGGGAGGTGGAGGTTGCAACAAAGCAAGACTCCATCTCAAAAAAAAAAAAAAAGAAACTCAGTTCTATTATGAAGGCAAAGATGATCTATTTACGTGATATTATTTTAAGATACCAGTGACTGCAAGCATGTAGTTATTAAGTCCATTACAGTGCACATTTATTGACTCTGTGTATCTTCACAGTGTGATCTTCACCACAGCTTGCAAAATGCAACCACTCAGCATCTTCTGCTTCCTTGTGTTCAGTTTTTCCACTGCAGTTCTTCCAGCATAATTTTCTGATAGCAAGTGTATGACTTTGGCTAAAACAAAGATAAAGAAGTCATGAAATGTTTTTCCAATTAATGGCGTAAACATGAATGGAAGTTACAACCTGAAAATTGAAATGTACAGGTTTTAAAATACCATCGTTAACATTTTAGCCATTTTATTTTAACCTGGAAAATATTTTACTATATTTACATAAAACTGCAAGACTAAATTTTAATCTTACTCACTGGCAATAACATCACCAAAAGGAGCAAGAAACAGACAATGAATCTCTGTCAAATGTTGTTTAAAAAATACAAAAAATAAAAATTTTTTAAATAAATGTTGTTTTAATGATCAATGGAATTTCATGAAATGGATATTCCAGTTAGTCTTTTAGATAACATTACTAAATGTATTTATAACAATTTCAACTTTACTATATATTCTAGATTATTTTATTTTTTTGACATCCCTGTGAGGGGGATGGAATTGCATTTTTACTACTGGTAAAGAAAGACAATGAAAGATTTAATGTACTGCCCAATGAAGGAGTCTTGGTCTCCAGTGTGACCTCTAACTGCGTGACCTTGGGCAAGACTATCATATTAATGCTCCCTACCCCCTACACCCCCAGCCCTTTAAAAAGGCAGACCCAGAATGTTACCAAGGTATGTTAGTAACAAATCTCTACGAAAATACAACATCTTCTATAAATTTAACCTCCAAATTAGCTTCCCAAACCAGAAACGACTAAAGTGAAAAACCTAAGTAGGTTTTAGGGCAGTAAACACTGAAAACAATACCAGAGCACTCACATTACACTCTCATTTGCTGACAGTCCCTGTCACCAGATGCATTCTCATGATTAAAAGGGAAGAATGAAGTCATGAAACCCATTTTAAAAAATCAGTCCTCCTGAACCTATGCAACAAGATGACTGCGAGCCCTTACAAATAGTCACTCTGGGAGGTTATAACAGTGCTGCTGTGCCTCAATTGTTTTCTGAAATTACTCTAGAGAAAATGCCTCCATATTATGCAGACTATGATTTGAGTACTCTCAATGATAGCTCATATTCCTCTTGATGAATCTGACTGTTGAAAGCACCTGGAAGTAAGCTTTATAATAAATATAAATGGCAAGCTTAATAGATATGAATGGCAAGCTTTAAAAAGAGGAAACGATTGAAATAACACCATAAAAGGCATTATAATTTGTTTTTTTGCATCACTAGTAAGCTAGTTCTGAACACAATTCCTACAGAGAAGTTTCAAGAATATTTTAAGTGATAGCAACATCACTGGAATCTCAATTATTATGGATTAAAGTTCTCTCATTTCATTAAAAGAATGATTTGAAGTAGTGAAATTATTGAAATAAACATATGTGGTATAATTCTTTCCAAGGGAGTTACTTTGAGGAACAGTACTTGTTTGGCTATGTAAGCTTTGAGATAGTGGGTTTTTCTTTTTGGTAATGTCCTTTAAATCCAGCATATTAACATGTCACATTTAAGAAGATAGGGAGTTTGGCAAACCAACCTAAAGGTTAGTGTTTGCTTATATTACCTTTGTAAATCTATTACTAGCAAAAGCTTCATTTGAACGGTATTTGGAATTTGGTAACTGAAATATTAGCAATCCAAATAATACGTTAAGTCATGCATTAGTTCCATCTTGCAAATCCTAAGTCACCATAATGACCAAAGGAAAAAACAACCCCTTCAGACAAAAAACTCAAATTCTATACATGTTCCCTTCCTGCACTTTCTAAGTGGCTTCCCGCCAGTGTCCCACATGGGGGCCATTGAAGAGGTCTTCACACCAGGTTAGAGGTGAAGGGAGCACTGTGGGCAGGCAAAGTGGAAGGAAGGGGTGCCTTTCAAATGCCTGAAGCATGGAATTTCAACAGATTTCTCCCCTCTTCAGCAAGCCAACAGCACAAACTAGTTCAACTGCTAAACCCAGCCCAGAGAGGCAGGAGGAAAGCCATGGGGGCATGGCAATATCTCATTTTAATAAATATAATTATAATGAGCACTAACATGTTTGGTTGACATGAGAAGATCTGCTGGATATCTTATAAAAGACATTGCTCAGAAATCTCTCTCCATTAAGCACTTACCCTCATCATATTGTCATTTGAAATTGCTATTTGAAATTGTATTTTCAACAGTACAGATATATGAAGGTTGAAAAAGCCTAAGAAAATATGACACAGAATGATACGAGGAGCTTTCTGAATGTTTATATTTTTTTAGGGGGGACAGGGTCTCACTCACCCAGGCTGGAGTGCAATGGTGTGATTATGGTTTGCTGCAGCCTCAACCTCCTGGGCTCAAGTGATCCTCCCACTTCATCCTCCCAAGTAGCTGGGACCCACAGTCATGCGCCATCACATCTGGCTAATTTCTTTTATTTCTGGTAGAGACCGGGGGTCTCACTATGTTGCTCAGGCTGGTCTCAAACTCCTGGGCTCAAGCAGTCCTCCCGTCTTGGCGTCCTAAAGTGCTAGGATTACAGGCATGAGCCAATACACCCAGCCACATTTAGACATTTTTAAAGAATAAAATCTGGGCCAGGCACAGTGGCCCATGCCTGTAACGCTAGCACTTTGGGAGGCCAAGACAGGAGGATTGCTTGAGCGCAGGAGATGCAGACCAGCCTGGCCAACACAGTGAAACCCCATCTCTACTAAAAATACAAAAAAAACTTAGCCAGGCATGGTGGTGCGTGTCTATAGTCCCAGCTATCTGGGAGGCTGAGGTAGGAAGACTGATTGAGCTCGGGAGGTGGAGGTTGCAGTGAGCTGGGATCTTGCCACTACACTCCAGCCTAGGTGACAGAGTGAGACCCTGTCTCTCACACACACACAAAAAGAATAAAACCTGTAAAAGGCTAGATTAAAAGTGATTCCTGCTGTCTAGGTGGGTGGGATGGGGAGGAGGCTGTAAACAGTAGGTGCTCTATGCCAGCTCAGGTGGCAAATGCATGAGGCCCAGGGCATAAGCCTTGCTATGCCTGAAAGCTCCACTGCAGGATCTGAGGTGAAGGGTTCAATCATAAGGATACGACTACCAAAGTGCAATCCAGAATACGTTTAAAAATCACAAACATTTTGAATCAAATTAAGAATCTACTGTAGTCAAATTCTAAAACACACCATTACGAAAATCACTTTCATCTCAAATGGTTGTTTATAAAAACAATATTATGCATGCAAGCAATTTGGTCAAGCAAACTTTTAAAAGTCAAGTGCAATATATCAATTTCAGATTACCACAAAACAAAGTGGTAGACACCATGAATAAAGATATATGTCCCTCTCCATGAAAATGTGGCATAAAATTTGCCACGAAAGACCCCACAATTTCTAGTTAATCTGATGGAAACAAAAATAGGGAAGAAATACCTTTGACTTGTTTCTACACAGTGGGCCCAGTCATTTATTTCTGGAACTTGATCAGTCTTCTTCCAGGTGTATAAGCAAATCTTTCCACACTCCAATCCTACTGCAACCACATATCTGTTTTTAAGGGAGGGGGACAAAAGTGACTAACTTAGCATGAAATTCTGTTATCGCCATCATTGCTCTAAAGTAGTTCTTCACAGTGTCCCAACTGTCCCTGCCTTGCAAAAGACTCTGCAGGCATCAGCCCAGGACATGCTGCACTGCTCTGCTGTGTCCTCAAGGAGCCTCCACTCTACAGGGGCTGCACACAGATTTATCTGTATCCTCTGATGGCAAAGCCCACGAGCCAGTGTTTCCCCAGCTGGCTACAGGGACCCTTGTTCCACTGAAGATGCTTGTTACAGAAAAAGCACCACAGTCCTAGATTTGGTGAAGTAAGACTCTTTGAGCCATATTCCTAACCTGTATTTTACATTCTGAATCATTAGGTTCTATCAATTCAAAAATTATTATGAGAAACATAACCATTTTGGAAAAGACAGTAACTGAGGCCAGGCGCGGTGGCATATGCCTGTAATCCCAGCACTCTGGGAGGCCGAGGCAGGTGGATCACTTGAGGTCAGGAGATCAAGACCTGCCCGGCCAACATGGTGAAACCTCATCTCTACTAAAAATGCAAAAAAATCAGCCAGGCGTGGTGGCGCATGCCTGTAATCCCACCTACTTGGGAGGCTGAGGCAGGAGAATCACTTAAACTCAGGAGGCAGAGGTTGCAGTGAGCAGAGATCATGCCACTGCACTCCAGCCTGGGTGACAGAGTGAGACTCCGTCTCAAAAAAAAAAAAAAAAAAAAAAA
>NC_037686.1:28059912-28166263 GCF_003255815.1 Theropithecus gelada | reverse complement strand
AAAAAAAAAAAAAAAAAAAAAAGAAAAGAAAAAGACAGTAACTCAGAGGCCAGGAGAATTCACAAATGAAATGACATGAGGGTTATGTATTAAGAAACCAAGTGGTCCCCTTAAAACTAAGCCCCACACAGAGACTGACCGTTGAGAAGGGTGGAGCGCTGGGTGGAGCGCTGGGCAGACGCTGACAGCTGTCACAGCCCCACCCACATCCAGGACTGAGGAGCAGGGGCCAATGTTATGCTCAATACAGTCATCAGTGGAGTCGCACTCACCCCAGACAACCACCTAATACAGACAAATCACACACTGTAAAGCCTTCTCTCTGCAAGGTTTCTAGCAATGCACTACAGTTTCATTGGCAAAGATACAACAAAGTATTTGCTCCGGTGTTTTTTTAAATGCATCATTTACATTTGTGTATGATGTGCCAGGACTTGAGAACATTTCAAGCATCACAAAGAAGGCACAGTACAGCAGACACGCGTCTGTGAGAGCTCACTTTGGTCCAAAGACAAAACGCTCCTGCCCAGAGACCAGACAGAGGTGTCTAACATGCCTTCTACACTCACAAATTGGTTACGATCCAGTGGAGTCCCATCAGTAGGCTCATGCACTTCCCCAAGAAGCTACTACAAAATGTTTAAGAATTAATCAGCTTTTGGGCCAGGCGCAGTGGCTCACGCCTGTAATCCCAGCACTTTGGGAGGCCAAGGCAGGTGTATCACCTGAGGTCAGGAGTTTGAGACCAGCTTGGCCAACATAGTGAAACCCCGTCTCTACTAAAAATATAAAAATTAGCTGGGCATGGTGGTGGGTGCCTGTAATCCTAGCTACTAGGGAGGCTGAGGCAGGAGAATCGCTTGAACGTAGGAAGCGGAGGTTGCAGTGAGCCGAGATCGTACCATTGCACTCCAGCCTGGGCAACAAGAGTGAAACTCCGTCTCAAAAAAAAAAAAAAAAGAACTAATCAGCTTTCTAGCTCTTTCTCTACACTGTCCATTGCTCAGGGAATCTACTCAGCTATAAGGAAAACCTGACCTACATGATACCCCTCAAGAAATGAGGCTTCCCTGGAAGCTCATACCTCAAGGATGTGTGAATGGTCACAAAGCAATGGAGAGTGGGCTGGGCGTGGTGGCTTACACCTATAATCCTAGCAGATTGGGAGGTAGAGACGGGTGGACTGCTTGAAGACAGGAGCTCAAAACCAGCCTGGCCAACATGGTGAAACCCCGTTTCTACTAAAAATACAAAAAATTAGCTGGGCATGGTGGTGGGTGCCTGTAATCTCAGCTACTCAGGAGGCCGAGGCAGGAGAATCGCTTGAACCTGGGAGGCGGGGGTTGCAGTGAGCCAAGATCGCGCCACTGCACTCCAGCCTGGGCAACAAGAGCGAAACTCCATATCAAAAGGAGAAAGAAGTGAAGTGGACAACAGTAGCAAAATGCAGAACCAAAGCAAGATTCTGAGCATAAGGCTTTGTCCAAGCAAGCAGAAGTACATTTCAGAGAATGTCCAGCAAATGCTGCTTGTCTGCTGGAGCCACCCCTGAGAGTAGCAGCTGGACCATGTTCTATAGGCATGTGATATGGTTTGGCTGTGTCCCCACCCAAATCTCATCTTGAATTGTAGTTCCCATAATCCCCATATGTTGTGGGACGGACCCAGTGGGAGGTAATCAGATCATGGGGGCAGTTACCTCCATGCTCTTCTCAAGATAGTGAGTTCTCACGAGATCTGATGGTTTCATAGAGGCTTCCCCCTTTTGCTCAGCACTTCTTTCTCCTGCCACCATGTGAAGAAGGATGTGTTTGCCTCGCCTTCTGCCATGAATGAAAGTTTCCTCCAGCCTCCCCAGCCCTGAGGAACTATGAGTCAATTAAACCTCTTTCCTTTATAAATTACCCAGTCTCGGGCAGTTCTTTAGAGCAGTGTGAAAACAGACTAACACAGCATGACTGTGGGGGACAGAAGCAGTCCTTCTTCCTCAGCATTGAGCACAGCACAGGCACACCAATGCCAAGAAAGAATAGGCAAATGAAAAGAAGGGAGGGTCTGAGACATAAAGTCTGCCATAGAGGCTGACATGTAGGTGTTTAGCTTGAGTGACACCCTGCCTGTGCTAGCCCTCCACTTCAGTGATCTGTACCGTGTCTGTGACTAAAGAGGGCAGGGAGGGAACGGCGACACTAAACTGCTTCACCACCTTTAGTCTGTGGGAGCAAAAGGGTATTTTAAAGAGTATGAAAACTAAGGAAAGACTAGAGGCGAGGTGCACATTTCTCAGAGAACAAAGGTGAAGGTCATGTTGGAGAACATACTCGGAGGCTGGATGTGGTGGCTCATGCCTGTAATTCCAACACTTTGGGAGGCCAAAGTGAGAGGACTGCTTGAGCCCAGGAGTTCAGGACCAGCCTGGCAACATGGCAAGACCCCATCTCTACACAATTAAAACATTGGCTGGGCGTGGTGGTGAGTACCTGTAGTCCCACCTACTTGGGAGGCCAAGGCTGAGGTGGGAGAATTGCTTGGGCCCAGGAGATCCAGGCTGCAGTGAGCCGTGACTGTACCACTGCACCCAAGACCCTGTCTCCAAAAAAAAAAAAAAAAATTCCTAGCTACTTTGTTTTGATCTTTTTTAAAGCTTGGGTCAGTCATACTCCACCCACTTCTAGCACCAAATGAAAAGGTAACAACAATTCATTATAGAAAAATGTTAAATTCATAAAAGTATGAAAACTAGAAAATAGTTTTTCCCTTATTCCCCTACCTCCCTTGCTGCCTTCCTGGTTTCTTGGTCTTGATTAATTTCATTTATTACTCTTCTTCCACTGGGACCATTTGATGAAGGTCATATGTCTGAAAGGTCTTCTCTTCATATTTTTGACATTTCAGAGAAATTTACTTATAGAATTTAACAAGAAAAGTCTTTTTTTATATGTACATATATGAAAAACAGAAAGGAATACATAGCTGATTTTTAAAAGCTGTAACAGAAAGGCAGGATTATGCATTTTTTATTCAAACATACCTATACAAATATTATTTTACATTTGAAAAAATATTAAGTTTTTAAATAATTACCTTTTTGTCTCGACTCCCAGTGAAGAAATACTTGCTATCAGGACTCCAATCACAAGACCAAATAATTCTACTGTGCACAGAAGTAATTTTGTTGGTGAAGGCAAAAAGACTAAAAACTGGCTCTGAAAGAAATATGTATACACTATTCACAAAGCAGAGAAAGCTGGGTTTTTACCTATTAGGAAGTGATGTTTAAGTGCCATATACACCATATGACTTAATATTCAATTTATATGCACTGACTTTTGAAACAGACTGAAGCCAGACAACCGCTCACCAGAAGGCTGTGGATATAGTTATTTTTCTAGTAGGGAATGCTTTTGTACTGACTGGTCACTCTCTAGTGACTGATGACAAACATCTTCCAAACACTCAACTGCAGTTCAACTCACGCCTATAGAAGAAGCCTGAAGCTATTTAGCCGTACTCAAAGCAGGCAGATTTGCATATTAGGCTATAGAAAAAAGATTAATGCACCACTTAATGTTTAAAAAAAGAAATCTTAAGAAAATATTTTCCTTTTAAGATTTAAGTGTAAGGCAACTTCTAGCCCTTATACAGACTAAACCTAACACACATAACTGTTGGCCAGGAACAGTGGCTCATGCCTGTAATCCCTGCACTTTTGGGAGGCAGAAGCGGGTGGATCACCTGAGGTTAGGAGTTCAAGACCAGCCTGGCCAACATGATGAAACCCCGTCTCTACTAAAAATACAAAAAGTTAGCCAGGTGTGGTAGCGGGTGCCTTTAATCCCAGCTACTCAGGAGGCTGAAGCAGGAGAATTGCTTGAACCAGAAGGTGGAGGCTGCAGTGAGCTAAGATCACACCACTGTACTCCAGCCTGGGGAACAAGAGGGAACACCATCTAAAAAAAAAAAAAAAACCCTAAAAAACAAAAACCACATAACTGTTTATGAGGAGGGAATAAGACTGTATCTATTATTACTCCATAATTCATAAAGATTTAACACATTAAAAAATACATTAATAATACAATGTTTTTTTGCAGGGAGAATGAAGTCTCACTCTAATGCCCAGGCTGGAGTGTAGTGATGGGATCTCCACTCACTGCAACCTCCGTCTCCTGGGTTCATGCAATCCTCCTGCCTCAGCCTCCCAAGTAGCTGGGATTACAGGCATGCACCACCATGCCCGGTCAATTTTTCTATTTTTAGTAGAGACGGGGTTTCACCATGTTGGCCAGGCTGGTCTTCAACTCCTGACCTCAGGTGATCCACCCACCTTGGCCTCCCAAAGTGCTGGGATCACATGCATGAGCCACTGTGCCTGGCCAACTTTAGCTTTTTAAGCAGTAAATGCTGCATGTTAGGAAAAGATTCGTGATGCAAAAGAAAACAGTCTGTTCTAAAACATATTGCTGAGTATACTTTACAGTCCCTGGATATTCTCTAAAACACAAGAAACAAAGAGACTAGAAATATCACAAAACTAAACTGTATGTGAGTCTTATCAATGGAAAAATAAAAAACAGGATTAAACAACTTAAATATACTTTAAACACTCTCTAGAACTTATCCACCAAAAGAAACTGGGGGAATAAGAATAGGCCACTGCCCCAACTGCACAAAGGTTTTTAGTCCTCTTTTTTTTTTTCAGTTTATGCCAGGTTCAGAGTAGAATGTGGGTAGGTGGGCTAACACCTTGCTCAGGGGTCATGTTATCCAGATGGATGCCTAGTATGCCCTTCTCAATGAAGGAAGTGACTGCAGAGGGTAGGAAAAAGCTAAGGATAATGGTTTCCTCTATATTTCATAATTTAAAATAGTACTATATTAATAAAATAGTTCAGAGAGAAGAAACCACTCAACCATGAGTTTTCTTAGTTGTATCTTCATTATTCCTGTCCCATAAAATCCTAGTTCAGGATATGTCATCCATTAGGTTTTGTGGTAGCATTCTATCACCATTTGCAAAACCTAACTTCCTACATACAGACGTTTATGTTTCTTGAACTGAGATATCTGAATACATGCCATCTTGACTACATAATCACAAGTAGGTCAACCTAAACAAAGATCATCTCCATTTAAATCCTATGAGGAAGGTCAAGTCTTCCTCAGTTATCCAAGAACTTTGAAAGGCTTCAAAGACATGAGGCTCTACCCTTTACTCTGTTATCTTTGTCTTAACTAAAGCTGCTTAATGTAGATAAAAAGGACATAACTGTTTCACTAGTAACTTTCTCAATCAGAAGCTGTTTTACCGAACTCAGGTGAGATTGTATCCTGCTTTTTCCATAATGACCAGGTTCGATCTCTGGAAACAGCCAGTAAGAACTTGTCGTTGGGTGAGAAGGCCATCTGCGTGACTGTCAAACTGTGGAAAACTAAATTCTGCACCTGTTTCCAAGATGTAGTGTTCCAAAGAATGATAGCTGCATGCTCTTTCTTAGCTGCCTGTAGGACAGAGATGAAACAATAAAGCTAGTAACTAAAAAACTGAAGAGAAACCATTTTAAAAACAACACATTGTTTCTATGAGTATATTTTATTTATCTGTTTGAATTCCAAAAAAAATTCCTAGGAGATAACATACTACAACCATTTCTAATCTCTGGGAAGAATTCCAGATGACTGGGATTAGAAAAAATGAATCATCAGGGACTAATATTACCATGCTTTCTTTTTTTTTTTTTTTTCCTTCTCACTGTAGCTCTCAGATCTTAAAAAATTATTCCATGATCAAAACTGTGACATGGAGGGGGAAAAAATGAAATGAAAAACTGTGACATGGAGGGGGAAAAAGAACGAAAATTATTCCAAAATAAATGGTTTACTTTTAAAAAGATCAATCCTGAGAGAAATTAAAGACCTGAAGGAATGACAGATATATTGCATTCATATGTCAAAATACTCAATATTGTTAAAATTCTCCCCAAATTAATCTAGAGAATCAATGCCATCTCCATTAAAATTCCTGCAGGTATTTTTGTAGAAACTCTTAAGCTGATTCTAAAATGCAAAATAAAGGATCTACTATAGCCAAAATAACTCTATACTTCCTAATTTCAAGATATATTATTAAAACACTATAGTTACTAAGAGAGTATGGTACTGGCATCATGTCAAAAAAGATCAATACAACCCAACAAAGTCTAGGGAACAGACCCACATATATGAACAAGTGACTTTAGACAAAGGGACAAAACACAGTGATGAAGGGGATAGTCTTTTTAAAAAATGATGCTGAAACTGGTATCTACAATAAAAGAAAATCAACTTTAATCTATATTCCATGACAAATACATGAATTAATTTGAAAGTATCATAGGTCTAAAGGCAAAAGTTAAAAACCCATAGAACTCCTTGAACAAAACACAACAGAAAAATCCTTGTGACCTTGAGTTAAAGATTAGATATAAGGACACAACCTAAATTTTAAAAAAAATTGATAAACTAGACTTCAACAAATCATAAAACATCTGCCATTTGAAAGACACTGTTAGAAGAATGACAAGCCACTGGGAAAAAATATCTACATAAGCACATCTGATAAAGTTGTATCCAGGGTATATAAAAAACTGTTCAGTGTCCATCAATGGATAATTGGTTTTTAAAATGTGGTGTCTACACACACACACACACACACACACACCCCATGAACTACTACTCAGCCATAAAAAACAATGAAATCATTTCTTCTGCAGCAAAATGGATGGAACTAGAAGCCATTCTCCTAAGTGGTGAAATGACTCAGAAGCAGAAAGCCAAAAACCAGACATCCTTGCTTACAAGTAGGAGCTAAGCAATGGGTACGCATGGACATACAGTGTGGAATAATAGTAGACACTGGAGAATCAAAAAGGTGGGAAGGGTTGAGGAATGAAATACTCAAGGTACAATGTATACTATTCAGGTGATGGGTATGCTAAAATCCAGAGTTCAACAAGACACAATATATCCATGTAACACAGTTGCACTTGTACTCCTAAATCTATAAAAAAAATTTTAAAAACTTTTCAAAACTCAGTAAGAAAACAATCTAATAAATAAATGGGCAAAAGATTTGAGTAGTTTCACCATATTTTCATATGGATAAAAAATTAGCACATGAAAAGATGCTTAATATCATTAGAGAAATACAAATTACAGCCATAAATAGCTGTTACACACTTACTAGAATGGTTAAAAGTTAAAAAGACTGATATTAAGTGCTGGTGAGGGTACAGAGCAATTGGAAATCTAATACACTGCTGCAAAAACGTGTAACCACTGGGGAACACAGCATGTCAATGTCTTAAAATTTTAAATATATATCTACCATACCATCCAACAATTCCATTCACAGTTATGTACTCAAGAGAATGAAAGCATATATCCATGCAAAGACTTGTACATAAATTTTCATAACTGTACCATTGCTAAAAGCCCAAAACTGGAAAACAACCCACATGTCCATTAATAAGTGAATGGATCAACAAATGGTGGTACATCTGTACGAGGTAAAACTACTCAGCATTAAGAAGGCATGAACTACTGACGCATGCAAAAACATGGATAAATCTCAAACAATTATGATGAATGAAAGCAGCAAAACCAAAAAAGTACATACTTACATGATCCTATTTATATACAATTTTAGAAAATGCAAACTACTGTATCATGACAAAAAGCAGACTAATGGTTTCCTAGGGATGGAGGCAGGAGGGGAAAGGGAGAGGTAAAAAAGAGGAATTGCCAAAGAGCATAGAAAATGTTGGGGGTTGATGGATATATGCAGTTTCTTGATTGTAATGATGATTTATACAGGGATAAACATGTCAAAACTTATCAAATTGTTCATATTAAACACACAATTTATAGTATGTTAATAACCCTAAATACAGCTGTTTAAAAAATGTTTAGAGGATGTACATCTTGTGAGTCAACTTGAAAAGGGGAAAAAAAAAATCAATTACAGGATTCACAGTGCCCTAAGTTAGAAACAAATTATCTGCCCAGTAGAAGCCCAGACAGTTGAACTACTGAACTCCATTCTCCCCAAAGGCTCCTATAAGAGAAGTAAGTCCTCTCAGTACCACTTCAAAGAATAAACAAGTGGGGTAGTGGTGGGTGTAGGGGAAGCACAGCAGTATTTCTTATGATGCCTCTCAATGCAGATCAGCGGCATAAATCCACAGTAATGGCAGGGACACGAGCCCATGCAGGTGGGCAGCTCTTACCATCATATTTAAAACAAGTAAATAAATTTCAGAAAATTTAAGAGGAATGTGTGGGTTTCAGACCCTTCAGATAATCCTCCATAATTGCTATATCCATAGGATATGGATAAATACTGAATGATGAATTCAAGATCATCCTTCTAAGTAAATGCAAAAGTCATCTGCCTTAGGTCAGTGCCA
This sequence comes from Theropithecus gelada, assembly GCF_003255815.1. Classification (NCBI taxonomy): domain Eukaryota; kingdom Metazoa; phylum Chordata; class Mammalia; order Primates; family Cercopithecidae; genus Theropithecus; species Theropithecus gelada. Next base: position 28,157,816 of record NC_037686.1, on the reverse strand, counting down.
AGAGTGTCCTCAAATAAAGTCTGATGGACTTCACTCCAGATTTCCTCTTCTCATTTCCCTGTGTCTCTAGGACTCCAATTATTTAAAATTTATCACATTTTTAGCATCATTTTGAGATATCCTTGTTTTATATACAGAGTCTCACTCTGTCACCCAAGCTGGAGTGCAGTGGCGCGATCTTGACTTACTCCAACTTCTGCCTCTGGAGTTCAAGTGATTCTCATGTCTCAGCCTCCTGAGTAGCTGTGATTCCAGTTGTCATTTTGAGATATTTGATTAAATCACTTTTAGTAGGGGGGCACAGATAAGCTCAAAATGTGCAGCTGAAACAGACTTAAAATGAAACCATAAGCTTTTGAAGAGACAGAAGGGTAAGAGAAATTGAGAAAGTAAGATTCAAAAAACCAAGGATTAGTGGCCTTTCACATAGAGTTCTGCCTAAATCATTACCAAACTTGCAGGAGCCTGATGACCCAAATAACCTGTGACCAAGCAGAATCAAAAGTAAAATTGCCTACCTTACAAGCTGAGGCAAGCAGAGTCTTTGAACTGTTACAAGTAACACAAAATATTTCATAACCATGCCCATATCTAAAATTTAAAAAGAAAAATATATACTATTAGCAAATACATCTATTCTCATGCCACACAATTTTTGAAAGTAAAAAGAGTAACATCAATCTCTTTAGCTAACAAACAATTCTTTTGAGGAACATTATATGTTCATCTAGGTAAACATTTGAGAGAAAGACAGGGAGATAGGAGAAAAATGCCAGCTTCCTATAAGTAATATAACTCATTCAAACAATTAACATACAAGTTTTCACCTCCTACTTTCAACCAGCCAGTATCTAAACAATAAACCATGGAAAGGTTTTCATCAGGAACCATCAAAGACCAAAAAACCATGACTAACAACAAAACTTGTGTTTTTTATTTTTTATTTTTTTTCAAGGCTAAGTCTCATTCTGTCACCCAGGCTGGGGTGCAGTGGTGCAATCATGGCTCACTGCAGCCTCAAATTCCTGGGCAGAAGCAATCCTCCAGCCGCAGCCTCTCGAGTAGCTTGGGACTACAGGCATGCATCATCATGCCTGGCTAATTTTTAAAAATTTTTTGTAGAGATGGGGTCTCGCTACATTGTCAAGGCTGGTCTCAAACTCCTGGCCTCAAGTGATCCTCCTGCTATGGCCTCCCAAAGTGCTGGGATTACAAGTGTGAGCCACTGTACCCAGCCAAGTCTTTTTAACAAAGAAAAAATACATAATGTTATGCTTCTCTACTTTAAGAATAAGATGAATAAACAAAACTAATGAACACAATAAATAGTAATATAGAAATAAACGTGAGGTTTAATTCTCATTCCTTATGAAGAGCCACTAAGAGATATATAGAGGAGGAGGAAAATGATAGGTAGAAGGAAGAAAAAGGAGAAATCAAATTGTGGGGTGGGAAGGAAAAATCACAAGTTATGACAGAATCAGACCAAAGAGCTAAATACAGTTTAACTTACAGTTTTTGAACTTCAGGCCACAAAGTATTCTGCAGAAGATGATCCTCAGTGGGAGGCTCTAGAATAAATTGAACCTATTTTTTTTCTATGTTCATCCAAATTCACAAAAGCGAATTCTATAGCACTTATTTAGGTCAGCAGCAATAGATAACATACTGTGTGTTCTAGTGATTTATTAAATTGTTTTTGTCACTTCTTACCAGTAAGTATGGAGGGCTGAAAGGCCACCTGCTGATACTCAAAACCAGTACTAGTTAACAGCTCCTCTTCATCAGAAGGCTGAGAAGCTATATCTCCTAGTTTGAAGAAACACATCAAGAATATGGTCACTATTTTTATATCTCCTTTGCTCGTCTCAATATTAAGGCCACCAGATAGAAAGCAGTGGTAATTCAAAGTGGTGTAATTCACAGCTGTGTCCATGTGATTCTAAAAGCAAGAGTATTTCCATTACTCCAGTATTTTCCAAACATGCTCCTGGAGGCATTAATCAACTCCATAAAGGTTCTTCCCATTTTCTTTGACCTATCAGTTTCCAAACTTTTAAAACTACACAACCAATTCTTCAGGTTACCCACATTCTCATCTGTAGTTCTAACACCAAAAAACATGCTTTGTGGCAGGGCGTGGTGGCTCACACCTGTAATACCAGCAGTTTGGGAGGCCAAGGCAGATGGATCACCTGAGGTCAGGAGTTCCAGACCAGTCTGGCCAATACGGTGAAACCCTGTCTCTACTAAAAACACAAAAAATTAGCTGGGCGTGGTGGCGCATGCCTGTAGTCCCAGCTACTCGGGAGGCTGAGGCAGGAGAATTGCTTGAAGCCAGGAGGCGAAGGGCGTAGGTTGTAGTGAGCTGAGATTGCACCACTGCACTCTAGCCTGGACGACAGAGCAAGACTCTGTCTCAAAAAAAAAAAAAGAAAGAAAACTTGCTTTGTGAAAACTGCATCTACTTCAGTGGTCTGAGTGTGTACAAAGAGTACTTATCACGAAATAGGTGATAGAAAAGATACATATATTGTGATTTTAAAAAAATCAGCTGTAACAAACATTAGGTAGACATTACACAAGTGTGTGACTGGGGTTTAAGTACCACTATGGGTTTAATAATTTTGAAGACAAAAGCCTTACCCTGAAAGACAGCTTTATTTGATAATCCCAACGCAGGGACAGTGGCTCCTTCTGGAAGATCACTATCTTGCTAGAATAGAAAATATAATATCTAAGTTTTAAATGCTAAAGTTTTACATGCTAATTTTATAACTAAAAGTTACTGTTACTTCAGACACTACAAAAAAATCATGCTCATAAATGCCGAGAAACAGTTTAAAGACCATCTTGTGTGGATGTCTACCCATACTTTCACTTTCTGAACCAATAATGCAATGCTAAGCAATCACTCTCCAACAGACAGGCCCTACCAGGCGTCCAGCTCCCATGCAATCCATAAAGTTGGGCATCCTCTCATCCATAAAGGGATCTCATCGAACCATAACATTTCAGTGGGTTTCAGGGTCTGACAGGAAATGCAGTGGGCTGAAAATGGAAGGCCCAGAGCTCTACTTTCAAGATAATCTCACAGGCACATCCCCTGATGATGCTCATATAGACACAGATGCTTCCCAGAAGGGAACAGTTACAGCATTAGTCATAGTATTTTCACTAAATGTATCTAACTAACTGAGTATTTAAAAACTTTGTATGAGTGCCATTTGAAAAGGCAATCATCTGCTTAGATTTTGCAATTTATATCAATCAAATTATTATATGTGAAACTATATGCTAACCATCAAAACTGGCACATGCTCATTTGCTAAGAGTGTTCCGTACAATTTAGACTTTAATATGGAAGCTGAAACTAGACACAAACATGAACAGTAAGAATTTAAAACCATCAAAAATGGCTACCTGGGACACAAGAAACAGTATGCTTTATCTCAGAAACCAAGAAAAACTAACATGGAAAAGAATAGTAAGAGGCATTCCTACATACCTATCCCAACACTTAGTATGGGAGCAAAACCCAAACGAGAGCAAGCAGCTCGCCTCGCCACTCTACAGGATCCCTGTATCTTAGGACACAGAACTAAGTGTACAACTGGGACTAAGCCTCTCATGGGATCCTAAAACCCCATTTCAATTCCTAGAACTGAACAGATCCTGAAACTAGCTGCCCCTCCACCTCCATATGCTTAGCTCTACATAATAACCACAATCAAGACTTTCCTTTTGATTTTGTTCCTATTGTCCATTATTAGAAACAAGCACAACAGAATCTTAAATCCTCTTCACATAATCAAGAAAGCCTGTAGCATGAGGTGCTGAGTATACATTCCAGGAATTTTAGTTGGATACTTCATTTCTAAGGAATTTCATTTTCTTCTCCAGTCTTAACCAGACTGGTGCTAGTTTCACGGCCTTCAGAGTCTCTTAGCTTCCAGACAACTTTCTTCCAAAATGCTTTTCAACACTCTTTGTGTAGGAGCCTCCAACAGCACCCCACAGTCGGACTGTGCCTGCCTCCCAAGATCCTCCACCATGGACTTTCCCCATGCTCTCCACTTCTATCCAGTCTTCATTCCAAGAGGTACCACAACAGCTCTGGCCTCCCCTTTGTGCTCGCTCGCTCTCTTTCTCCCCCTCCTTCTTTTTGCCTATCAAAAGGGTACTTTCCTTTTCGAGCTCAGAACCAAATTTGTGACTCAACTCTAAGTGAAGGGCTGTACAATATGTACTTCTGTGTAACCTATCTTCCTAATTTTCTTTCTTTCAAAATTACTTCGTAACTTTTACAATCCATGTATTTTTATAAGTAGTTCAAATCTTTTTTAGAAGGGCGTATAAACATTAAAAAAAGACCCTTACAACACCCAAATGAAGTCCCAATAAACATGTTTTCATTGTTCCAATACAATGACCTCTTCCTTCTATGAAATTTACTTTAGTACCAGAAGATTTAGCAATTAACTGGTCTCATCCAATAACCGCAGATACATTAGTTCTACCGTCCCCTACCTCTACCCCTACGCTACAGCTAGATGGTAATCTCCTTGAAAACAGTATCCATCTTTTATTTTGTTTTATTCTAGGTACCTAACACAGTGATAAAACATCGTATTCATGTCTCAACTGAACACTAATGCAGCTTTATAGTATTTTGAGCTCATATAGTACACAAAATTTCTGGTTTTAGTATTTAAATCACTACAGCCCACAGTGCACAAAAAAGTTTGTCAAACCATTAAGAAACAATATTACTTTCCTTCTACCTATATATTCCATTTAAAGCCCAAGGCAAAAATCTTTTTAAATTTAAAATGAAGGGACTAGATTTAGGTAAAATATTTAGAGAAATACTCACGTTACAAAGCACATGATTCAGTGATTTTCCTGTAATGGCACAAAAATTTTCCACAAAATTCCGAGGTGCAGAAAAAACTCGAAGAACTTTTTCATCTGCTCCAGATACAAACTGAAACCGATTAATCATTGCCAAACATTTCAGGTCATACCCATGTATCTGAGGCCTTGCAATTTCATGCCAAGTCACCTGGGTAAAACAGGATAAACAAAAATGATCATTCCAAAGCTGAATTTTCAACAAGCAAATTATTAGATGAAAATTATTTACTATACAATGGAAATATAACCATAGGGCAAATTCATCCATGAATAAACCACAACTGGGCAGTATTGGTAACAATTACCAAGAGCCACAGAAAATCACTCAAAATCATTTGACTTGTTTTTCAGTTGACTATAGATGCTGTTCCCAAAGTTCTCAACTCTGTTTATTTGAATCTGCCATGTGTTACTGAAGCAGTAGTGTTAGTGGCAAACTTCCTTAGCTCTTACGGACTGACCCATAGTCAGTTCCATGAATTTCTGTCAGAAACTGAAGCAGAGGATCCTGATTTTCTCTACCACATAGCAGTTCAAAGTTTACCAGTAGTGAAGTTTTACAATTGTTTGAGCTCAGGGCCAACAGTTAGCAATTAACTGGTTTCATCCAATAATTACAGAAACATTAGTTCCACTGCTCCCTACCTATAGCCCTACCCTATAGCTAGATGGTAAACTCCTTGAAAACAGGATCCATCTTTTACATTTTGTTTTATTCTAGTTGCCTAACACAGTGAAAATTTCCTTAAACAAGAACTGCCCTCACTACTATTATCTAACACTATATGACTTCAGGCTTTTATCGTACACTTGATAATGCTTCCTAATGAATTAAACCTAAAATTACAAGACATAACGAAACTGGGCAACACAGCAAGACCCTGTCTCTACAAAAAATCTAAAAATTAGCTGGGCACGGTGGCTCACATATGTAGTCTTAGTTACTTGGGAGGCTGAGGCAGGAGGATCACCTGAGGCCCGGAGTTCAAGGCCAGCCTGAGGAACATAACAAGATCCTGTCTCTACAAAAAATAAAAAATAAAATGTCCAACTGTTTTCCAGAGTGGCTGTATCATTCTGCATCCCCAGTAGCAATGTATGAAAGTTCCAGTTGCTCTGCATCCTTACCAGCACCTGTTAATATATTTTTTACTTTAGCTATTCAAGAGGGTATGTGGTGGTATCTCATCATGGTTCTAATTTGCATTTTCCTAATGGCTAGCATGGCTGCCCTACCTTTCTTGTGTTCATGGATGTTTTCTTTTAAATACATTTAGTAAAATAAGAAGAGACCAGCTGCGGTGGCTCATGTCTGTAACCCAGCACTTTGGGAGAATGAGGGGAGTGGATCACCTGAGGTCAGGAGTTCGAGACCTGTCTGGCCAACATGGTAAAACCCTGTCTCTACTAAAAATACGAAAAGTAGGTGGGTGTGGTGGTGGGCACCTATAATCCCAGCTACTCAGATGGCTGAGACAGGAGAATCGCTTGAACCTGGGAGGTAGAGGCTGCAGTGAGCTGAGATCATGCCATTGCACTGCAGCCTGGGTGACGTGAAACTCCATCCCAAGAAAAAAAAATAAAAATAAATAAATAAATAGGACATTTTACCTGTGATTGGTCTTTTCTCTTCCATGGAGCAAAAAGTCTAGTTGTCTGATCAGTACCAACAGTGATAATAAATTCCCCTTCTGGATCCCAGACTAGGTCTTGGACACCATCAAAGTGTCCGGAAATGACAATCTCTGGAGTCCACTCTCTCTGCAATGAAAGTGCTCATGACACATATCAAAATACTCAAAGACTACCACCACAGTAAAGCACTCATGTCTGATAACAGAGAAGACTAAAGCCCTCTGGCAAGATGAAAAGCTAAGTACACAAGATCGCACCACAGAATAACAGGATCCATTTTCCACAGCATCCATTCGAATGCTTAAGCATTCAAATACGTGTTGTATCCTTTAAATCAGTAACTGTGGGAAATTTCCCTACATTCATCATTTATTGAGCAGCCAGATACTACTTAACCTTTCTGTGTCTCAATTATAGAATAAAACAGTTATTATAATAACACCTACCTTCTAGGGTTATTATGAGGATTAAATGAGTTACATTTGTAAAGTACACAGGACAATTCTAGTACATACTAGGTTCTATGTATTTATTAAACTAAATAAAAATTGTATAAAATGTAAAAATATTGTGTAAAACGAGTCAGTGGCTTCTGCATGTGGGCCTGATGGCTTTATTAAGTAAAAAGAGTTACAGGTGTAGAGGACAGAAAAATGAATCAAACCTAGTTGGTCCACCTATTAAGAAGCCTGCAACAATAACTATATAAACAAATAATGACAACAAAATATAGAAAAAGTCATATGCCTGGTCCACAGAGCATCTTTTTGAACAACCTCAAGAGGGACTAAAACTTAACCTTTAAAGGAAAATTAAATGTGGGTATTAATGGAGAGAAGGAGAAATAGTAGCTGAGAGTAAAGAAATGAATGAATGGGTCACTGAGGAAAATTCAGTATCACATTAACAACTTGTAAGAGTCTCAGAGCAAGAGATGATATTGTGTCTTAGCTCAATTATCCCAGATACCTTAACGAGTAAAGTTGTATACAATATTTACTGAGGCTACTCCTTCTGAAACCTGACAAGATTGAAGGAAATCTGCAAACCTGAGTGGTCTCATCCTGGGAGACATTCATACAGTATGAGGGACTGAACTGTGCGTGTACACATTTTTTTTTTTTGAGACAGGGTCTTGCTCTATCACCCAGGCTGGAATGCAGTAGCATAACCATGGCTCACTGCAGCCTCAACTTCCCAGGCTCACACAATCCTCCTGCGTCAGCCTCCCAAGTAGCTGTGACCACAGGCGCCTGCCCAGGGCTGCATGCCCATGGCTAATTTTTAAAATTATTTGTACAGACAGGGTCTCCCTATGTTGCCCAGACTGGTCTCAAGCTCCTGGGCTCAAGTAATCCTCCCGCCTTGGCCTCCCAAAGTGCTGGGATTACTAGCATGAGCCACCACACCCAGCCTATATTTTTTGATGTGAAGGATCCCTGGCCTGAGGGATCCATGGCCTGAGGTGTTACATACACTGGTTTTCTCTGACAAAAGTTCCTGGCTCGAAACTCCCATAGCCCTTGTTACAGCCTTCAGTTACAATGTTGGGTATGTTAGGCTTCAGGGTCAGGCCTCTAATCTTCCCCACCTGTTTGATTTTGTGTCTTAAACCCGATCATGAGAGGGTTCCACTCTGGGAGAAAAAATGCTGATGTCATGACGCTGCCATAAAACCAAAGAGGACACAGTTCAGGGAGCTTCCGAATAGCTAAGCACATGGAGGTTCCTGGAGGGCAGCACGGCCAGGGAGGGCATGGAAGCTTGGCACCCCTTCTCCCATACCTCACCCTACATATCTCTTCCTCTGTTTCCTTTGCAATATCCTTTATAAAAAACCAGTAGATGTTAATTAAAAACAATAATAAAATAAAATACACTTATAGAGCATCCAGTATGTGCCAGGCCTTGTTTTGCATATCATATAAATGTTAACTCATTTAAGCCTTTAAACCCTGCCAGCAGGCCGGGTGCGGTGGCTCATACCTGTAATCCCAGCACTTTGGGAGGCCAAGGTGGGTGAATCACCTGAGGTCAGGAGTTCGAGAACAGGCTGGCCAACATGGTGAAACTCCATCTCTACTAAAAATACAAAATTAGCCAGGCATGGTGGTAGGCGCCTGTAATCCCAGCTACTCAGGAGGCTGAGGCAGAAGAATCGCTTGAACCTGGGAGGCGGAAGTTGCAATGAACCGAGATCACGCCATTGCACTCCAACCTGGGCAAGAAGAGCGAAACTCCATCTCAAAAAACAAAAAACAAAAAAACACCCTGTAAGTGGATGCTATTAACAATCCACATGCCAGATGCAGTGGCTCACACCTGCAATCCCAGCACTTTGGGAGACTGAGGTGGGAGGATCACTTCAAGCCAGGAGTTCAGGACCAGGCTGGGCAACAAAGCAAGACCCTGTGTCTATAAAAATTTTTTAAATATTAGCTGGGTCTGATGTGCACCTATAGTCCCGGCTACTCAGGAAGTTGAAGCGTGAGGATGGCTTAACCCCAGGAAAATGAGGTTACAGTGAGCTATGATCACACAGAGTGACAGTGAGATCCTGTTAAAAAAAAAAAAAAAACTACCCATATTTTACAAATGAGGAACCTGAGACAGGGATTAACTAATGTCTTCAAGGACACATAGCTAGTAAGTGAACCCAGGCTGTCTAGCTCCAAGGGCCTGTGCTCTTGGCCACTCTGTTTTTGCTATCTAATCTTCCCAAACTAGAAGCAGATCAGAAGCAAATGAGATTACAAAGTAAGAGAAGGAATACCGTAGAGAGACAGTTACATGACTAAAGGGAGAAGACTACCTCTTTGTTGTTTTTGTTTTTTGTTTTTTTTTTGGAGACAGGGTCTTATTCTGTCACCAAGGCTGTTCTGAAACTCCTAGCTTCAAGCAATCCTTCATCTCAGCCTTTCAAGTTCCTAAGATTACAGGCATGAGCTACCATGCCCAGGTGTTGAATGTCAGTCACAATAAATTACTGACATTCATTCAATAATAGGGATCTAGCAGTCCAACAAGATATCCAATTATGTTAACTTTTTAAGAAGACAGGAAAGTTACACATTTCAGAAAAATTCTCATTAAAAAATTATATAGCTTAAAGGAATACAGTACACTTATGTAGAAAATTTACCTACATGCAAATTTCAATACCTTAACAATGTCTACAGAGAAAAGTTGTGTCACTTGAACTTAAAGTGCCTCTACTATGTTTCTGTAGACTATTATAAGTAAAATACTATTTACCTAGGATGCATTCTATTTGATTAGAAATGCTTTATTTAAACACTCTTTTCTTACTGGGTTAACTGTATTCTGTTTCCAAAGGTGCAACGCTCCGTGGAAAGCATGAGCAATGATCATGGAGCCATCTTCATTGAACTGGCAATCATAAAATCCCAGAGTATTCCCACCTACTTCACCTACTCGAACCTGTACAATAACAGACAGAAAACAATTCTTAATCAATAGTCTACATTTCTCACAACAGAAACCACTGATTCCAGAGACTGTTAAATTCCCACTATTTTAATGTACACAGTGAAAATTTGCAGGTGTATCAATATAGACTTAGGATTTAAATACAGAGTTCAAAACTTAATTTTCTGTTCCTTAAATATCCAACACTCTTACCTGTTCTAGCCAAACTCCTGACTCTTCATCTGGAGCCCAGAGAATCATGGTTTTATCCATGGAAGCAGACAATAATCTCATTGGCTGCTGTAGAACACCATCTAAAAAATAAAACCTAATCCCTTTAGGTGATCAACAAGCATCATGTTTGTAGATGACCAGAAAAACACAACAAACAACATGGGTACTGAAAGGATGTTCACTGCAGCATTATTTGTAATTGCAAAAAGTTGCAAACACCACAAATGTCTACCATTAGAAGAAGAGATAAATTGGTTGTAGGATATTCAGACAATAGACTACTACCGTGCAATAAAAACAAATAACTAGAGCTTCACAAATCAACATGGATACAGCTCCAAAACATGGTAAGCTAAAAAGGCAAGCTGTAAAAGAATAAATACATATTGGTATCATTTCAATAGCTATAAAACAATATTGTTTATAGCTATATAGATATGTAGCAACAACATAAAAACATGCATGAAAATGATATGCACTGAATTCAGTACTGTAATTGCCTCTAGAGAAGGATGAAGAGGAAATGTTCAGGAAAGAACACATGACAGGGGTCTTCAATATCTATAATTCCAACTTTTTTGTTTTTTAAATTATAGCAAACATGGCATAATGTAAGGAAAAGCTGAATGGTGGTTTGCCTAAGAATTAATTATTGCTGTTATTGCCTTGGGGAAGAGGCCAGGGAAGAATGTGAGGCTATGCCTCACATAGCTATAAACCCAGCACCAGCCTGAGCATGCACAGAACTGCCACTCCATAAATGGAGATAAATGGCAAAAGAAAGAAGCAGTAACAGAGTCTTACTTTCTCATAAATAATGTATCTCAGTGGTACCAACTTTGTTATTACCGAGGGTAAAGGATCCAGTGAAGTTGGCCTGAAAGTCAGTTTTTCTTAAATTCCATAATAATCAAGTGGAAACTTTTAAGACAAAAAGTTAATGGGGGTGTGGTAGTCTCAGCATCAAGGCAGGAATCACACTTTTCCCACTTAGGAGTTCAATGTTCAATGGAATTGAGTGTCTAGCACACCAGGAATGCAGTACTACACTTTGTCAACTTGAAAATGTCTTGTATTTGAGATTTCTAATCACACTAAAACAATTTACACTTGATTTGGTCAGCTTGCCATGCCATAAGATCTAACTGGAGTAAGGAATATGTGTATGGTTTTCTTCCTACCTTTGTAAAACACAGGTTGCCAGTGAACTGCATTTACCCAGTTTTCATGACCAGCCAGCACTGTCTCCAGAGTAACAGCAAATGCTATTTTAACACCTATAACAAAAGCAACGAAGGTATTATTTCCTCAAAGTTCTTCTAAAAAGAAAATTTCCATAACCAAGCCAGTTGGGCAATTATGTAAAAAAAAAATTAGGACAAAATATGATAGTTAGGATTCAAAAAAAGAACATGCATTCTAAATTTCTTTAACCTCAACTGCTGTTCAAAATTATAGGAGAAAAAGTTAGACATTTTTCCTCATATTTTGTTCTAGCTGGTTATAAATAAATATGAAGGAAAATCTTCTGTTTTTACAATTTTCTGAGACAGCCACTGTTAAACTACCATGAGGAAAAAAAAAAGTCATGCCAGCCTCCTTATTATCCTCACTCACTATAAGAATATAATAGCCTAAAATACTGATACGGTTTGGCTCCGTGTCCTCACCTAAATCTCATCTTGAATTGTAATCCCCCCAAGACCCACCTGTCAAGGAAAGGATCTGGTGGGAGATGCCCTGTGAAGAAGATGCCTGCTTCCCCTTCTGCTATGAATTTGTTTCCTGAAGCCTCCTCAGCTTTGCAGAACTGTGAGTCAAGCAAACCTCTTTCTCTTACAAATTACCCAGTCTTGGGAAGTTCTTTATAGAAGCATAAGAATGGACAACTACAAATTCCATTTTTTTAAAGGATAAATGCAGAAATAAAGAAAATGAAACCAGTATTTTGACCTTTCAAACAATATAATGAAAATAGAAAAAAAATAATATTTGGGTATAGCTACTCCTAATATGCTGGTTATATAATTTCTTCATTCTCCCCATAAAACTGTCACTAAAATCTCAACTCTGATGAACTTTACAACCAAGAATAGTAACAAAAAACAGAATACACCTAGGTGAACAATGCTGAGAACTACCTTTATAACTGACACATCCAAAAACATCTCTTTCAAAAACAACATCCCAACAGCATCTACCATGCAGGGATACTGTTCTAAGGCTAGACAATAGGAAAATCAGAATCAAATATACTACTCAAATGGTGAGATTTAGCTTGTCTTTTATTATAGGCCAATAAAATGTATAAGTAATTTACATTATTCTTTTAGGTCTTCCTATGCTAAAACTGCAAATCTAGTAATATTTTACAAATTATTGAGAAGCACTAAACATTATTCTCAGCAACTTAAAAAATCTTACTAATATGGTTTAGAAGAAAACTATTTCACATATGAAAAATGACTCACTCTCACATAAAAATGGGAAAATACAAAGTATCACGCCAAGAATGGTGGCCCACAACTGTAATCCCAACACTTTAGGACACCAAGGTGGAAGGATCATTTGAGGCCAGTAGTTGAAAAACAGCCTGGGCAACATAGCAAGACTCCATCACTACAAAAAAAATTAAAAATTAGCTGGGTGTGATGGCGTAGTCATCGCTACTCAGGAAGCTAAGCCATTTGAGCCAAGGAGTTCAAGGCTGCAGTGAGCTGTGATTATGCCACTGCACTCCAGCCTGGGTAAGATGTCTCAAAAAAAACAAAAAGAGGTCAGGCACAGCAGCTCACACCTGTAATCCCAGCACTTTGGGAGGCTGAGGCAGGCAGATCACCTGAGGTCAGAAGTTCAAGACCAGACTGGCTAACATGGTGAAACCCCATTTCTACTAAAAATACAATAAAATTAGCTACGCATGGTGATGCGTGCCTGTAATCCCAGCTACCTGGGAGGCTGAGGCAGGAGAATTGCTCAAACCCGGGAGGCAGAGGTCGCAGTGAGCCAAGATCACGCCACTGCACTCCAGGCTAGGGGAAGAAGCGAAACTCTGTCTCAAAAAAAAAAAAAGAAAGAAAGAAAAAAGAAATAGGAATCTAGGAATCTAACACTTGTGAAAAACTAACCTTCACATAGGTGGGTGGTGAAAAAAAAAAATCAACCAACTAGGAGACCTAAGTATTGTTCTATCAGATATTTTCATTATTACTCACTTTCATTTTCTATGGTAAAAGTATTTTCTTTCAGTCTTATGTTATCGGCATCCTGAGTTTCTGAAGATGTTGACTTTATATACAGCTTCCATATTCTTATTAGGCAATCTTGTGAACAGCTTGCTAGGAAAAGATCTCTACCTAATTAAAAAATAATACTAAATATTAATTTTAAAACATACTGTGAAGTTTATGTATAAGACTTTTTTCTCTATAATATATATATTTCTAGATTTCCCCAAAAAAACACTTTGTTTCCTTACCCTCCAATTCATTTGATCTATATTCATTTTTAGTAACATTGAGAAATATGCATACAATGCTAGTACATATTTATAACATGTAATACTCATATATAGTCTACTAAGTTCTACAAAGAACTTTTCAAGAAGGTCTGCAGGTGAACAAGACAGCTAGTGTCATCTAATAAATATCAATTTATTTAATCATCTACCACCCAACTAACAATTAACAGAAGGGATAAGCATCCTCCTTTCTAATTGGGACAATAGAAAAACATAACATACAAAGAAAACTTAAAAATTAAAACATAAAAGGCTGCTTTATTGGAAGTAACACATACTTGTTCCCACTGTATGTGCATTAGCAAAATTTCATACTGACCAAAGGCTGCCCATTCCACTCCTCTAATCCAATCCTCATGTCCACAGAGAGAAAGCACTTTCTGAAACTAGTAAGATAAAAATCATTGGGCTTGATATAAGAATTTAACATCTTCATGTATACCAGTGACATCATTTGGTCTCAGACAATCCTACTGCATTGCTCTTTTACTGAGAACACTATTTGATTAGACAGGAAAAAGCATTCCTTTGGGAATGAAAAACCCATCACATGATATCTAAATCACTAACTGGAGCACCTCTGAGTAGATAATATAATATTTGTAATCTCAAATATTTTAAATGTTTATGATGTAAAATGATACATACTGTAGATATAATATAGAAAAACAGGTGGGTTGGGCAGTGGCTCACATCTATAATCCTAATACCTTGGGAGGCTGAGGAGGTGGGACTATCACTTGAGGCCAGGAGACTGAGACCAGCCTGGGCAATAAAGTGAGACCCTGTGTCTACAAAAAATTTTAAAATTAGCCAGGCATGGTGATACATGCCTGTGGTCTCAACTACACAGGAGGCTGAGGCAGGAGGATTGCTTGAGCCTAGGAAGTCAAGATTACAGTGACGCATGTTCTCACCACTGCACCAGCCCAGGAGACAACAAGACTCTGTCTCAAAAAAAAAAAAAAAAAAAAAAAAAGTTGAATAGCTGAACTTTCACAACCATTTTTAACCTTCTTATAGAATGCAAAGAAACAAGTATCCTCACTATTAAATAAATGAGTTTAGAGTTAACCAATCCCTTTCTAAATTTCTCTCCTTTAGTTTAATCACTTAAAATCTAAGTAAAGCTCAGAAGGGCAAATAAATACTTCTAGGAATGCTTCACTGTACGTATGTTGTATCTTGTTTAAATTTTTAAGAGAAAAACAACTACCACAGCATCTTCCATCTCTCCTCCCCTACCTAATGACCTGTTTCCCCCTAACAACTCTGAGCCTGATGATCAAGGCAGTGGTTACTTGGTGTTCAGAGTAGACAACCATCTTAACAGAGGACTATCAAAAAAAGATTCTATTGGATTATTTTGGTTTAGATTAGAACATTCTCTAAAATTCTATAATCTGGATATAGTCCGTATTGAGATATAACTAAGCAGAATATAATTCTAGCCTCTTAATAAACATTATTACCTGATCATTTTGTTGAGCAAATAAGTGAATTCTGCAATCATCATCGCCACATGCTAATATTGGTACTGGGGAAAAAAAAACAGGCTTCACTGTGAGTTCCCTATTCCACTACATGTTATGATTATCAACTGTACTGGATTGTAAGCTCTAGGTAAAGAATCCTGACTTCAATTTCCCACACCACTATATGAATAATTGAAAATGCTCAATAAATGTCTGCAGGAATAAAATGAACACTCTAAAATGATCTATTCAGTGGTTACTTGGTAATTATAATGACTATTAAATAAGAATCCAGTCCTTCTCTCCATTCTATGACATTTATGATAGAAGTGAAAATTACGCTCGAGAGCAACTAGAGAGTATTTTCACCATGTCAGCCCGAAGACCAAGAGGAAAGGTTGTTAAGACAACTAAATAATGAACAGCTACTATGGGCCCTAGCATCATGGCTAATGCACACAGATTTAAGGGTATGTTTGTTAATTTGAGGACCTTATGTTTTGTTTGAATTATGTTTTATTTTGTTTAAAACAAAATAAATGTTATGTTTTACTTTGTTTAAAACAAAATAAAAGGCTGGGTGCAGTCGCTCATGCCTGTAATCCTAGGGCGTGATCCTTTGGGAGGCTGAGGTGGGCGGATCACCTGAGGTCAGGAATTTGAGACCAGCCTGGCCAACATGACAAAACCGTCTCTACCAAAAATACAAAAATTATCTGGGCGTGGTGGCATATGCCTGTAATCCCAGTTACTCGGGAGGCTGAAGCAGGAAAATTACTTAAACCCAGGAGGCAGAGATTGCAGTGAGCCGAGATCGCACCACTGCACTCCAGCCTGGGCAATGGAGCAAGACTCCATCCCAAAAGATAGAAATAAAAATAAAAATAAATAAAAGAGCACGTAATTAAGCATGTGGCTAAAAAGCTATACAAGGCAATTAGCCAGGCATGGTGGCATGCGCTTGGAGTCCCAGCTACTCAGGGGGCTGAGGTGAGCTGTGATGGCACCACTGCACTCCAACCTGAGCAACAGAATGAGACCCTGTGTCAAAAAAATAAAATAAAAAATTTAAAAAGCTATGCAAGGGGATCCAGACGCAGTGGTTCATGTCTGTGATCCCAGCACTTTGGGAGGCTGAGACAGGAGAACCACTTGAAGCCAGGAGTCCAAGACCAGACTGGGCAACATAAACAGACCCTGTCTCTACAAGAATAAAAAAATTAGCTGGGTATAGTGGAGCATGCTTGTAGTCCCAGCTACTTGGCTGAGGTGGGAAAATCACCTGAGCCTAGGAGTTTGAGGCTGCAGTGAGCTATAGATCACCACTGCACTCAAGCCTGAGTGACAAAATGAGACCTTATCTCTAAAAAATAAATAAATAAATTTTAAATTTAAAAATTTTAAAAAGCTATGAAAGATGTGACTGTTAAATTATTTTAATAAGATAAAAAATCATTAATAATTTGCATTGCCAAAGGGCAGCCCTGATGATTCTGCTAGATATAGTAGAGACTTTCTCTAAGGACATGCCTTGCCACCAAGTGTGTTTTTCAAAGATTTTCTTACTTTAGATCAACTACAAAAAAAAGAAAAAGAAAAACAATAAAAACAAAACTCCAGTTACTTGGCCTGAATGCAGATGGAAGAAATGAAATTCTGTTATGATGCCAGAATGTGTGCAGCTTCCCCTTCTACAGAGCCTTGCACAAAATGGAACATAACATGAAACCATGGAGTTGCAGCTCCTGCAACAGAGGGCGAGAGAGGCTGGTGGCTTCCAGGCCCTGCCTCTTTTCACCTGGCCTGTCTTCCAGGTAACTGTGGAGGCAAAGAGGCTGACTCACTCACACTGGCTATTATCTTTGTAGAAGATACTCAAAGATAAGTACAGATAGGTTTCACAGCAAAAGGGAAATTTTTCTGTTTGCAGATTTTAAGTGGTCTTGGGCAAAATGTCATTATGCGGGATGTGAAGGGGCCATCATTCTGAGAGAAATGCTCATATGCCACCTTCATTCAACACTTTTTCAACTTACCCCAGACCTTCACCTTCTAAAGAATGAGATACTTTCCTGTCATTCCATACATGTCCATAGATCCATACACGTCCACAGTATATTTGATAACTAACAGTATCACTCTCAAGTATATAGTAAGTCACTTAAATTATCAATAGCTATCAAAATCCTAATAAGCCCTTAACTTTATGTTCTATACTCAGATCACTTGAATATTATGATAAAAGTATGTTATTCACATCTTGTTTCACAGAAACATTTAGATACAAAATTAAGACCCAATACATTTCTTTTAGGTTCTAATTATATGACAATATGCAAATATACTGCTCTTTTAATATATACTTAACAGGATACTCACCATCAGTATTTGGCAAAAAAGACAAGCAGAGAGCCAGAGCAAATCCATTTCCAAAGTTTAAAGTCTGAAGGCACGTTACTAAGAAATAATAAAAAACACAATGAACAACTACCTCAGAGCTTATCCAACTAGACAGGTTGGATAGCATCATCACAGCCCCAGGTAGCAGAAGGGAGATGAGAGAAGTCAATCCTGAGCCCCCACTGACCATGTGAAGTTAAATGGCCAAATTTTAACAATGTTACAGAGAGCAAAATGACTTACATGAAAAAGTTATGGTATAGAGAATTTTAAATAAGTGCAAAAGAAAAATTTAGATTAGAATTATAGTATTTTTAAAATTGCTTGAAAGTTTTAAAAAATTATATATATGCTCTTCTGCTCGTCATTCATTTGTTAAATATTATTTCGTTTGTCTGGATTATCATGTCTCCAAACCTACCTTCTGAACCCTTTTTAGACCAAAGTCGAACAGCAGAATCTGCAGCTGCAGAAACGATCAGTGTACATAATGCAGGATCTGATGTCCTCCTCTGGTAAACAGCATGCACCGCATAAACAGGTCCTTCATGGCCTTGAAGATGGACTGCTTTTAAAAGCTGAATCAGAGAGAATGACAGAAGCGTTGTGGAAAAAAAAAAAAAGGATTTTTTTTAACCTTTATTTAATTGGATAAAGATGCCAATAAAACGGCTGAGCCAAAAATAGGTCCTCTAAGTTGAAAAGAATAAAACTTTTCAAGAAGTCTGTCTGACCATGTTAACAACACACAAAATGTAAATACCCTGTGACATAGCAATCTCATATCTAGGAATCTACTCTGAGAAGATAATAGGTATTCTGAAGAATATAGGTCAACTTTGTGGAATGTTCCTCTTTTTGGATTATGTGATTTTCATTATGAAGAGACTCAGAATATACATTTTGACAGCATTACTACATAAGCACATCCCATCAGGAGGCACATGGTTTCAGTCTGTCCAAGTTTTAGTGAAGTTAACCTTCATATTTAGTAGAAGTATTGTCTGCCAGTTTTCTTCACTGTGATGTTAATTTTTTTTTTTTTTTGGGTGATAATATGAGTATACTTTGGCATTGAGTAAACATTCTATTCTCCATCAAACTTGTACTAAGTACTTTTAGCATCTACTCATGATACTTGCCTAATTCAAGTAGGACTGCAAAACAGAAAAAAAGCAAAGAGAAGTGGGAAATCCCATTTGCTTATCAAGTCTATCTACTTGCCATCAAGATTATTCCCTCTGGCATCCCTTCTACTGATGTTTTGGGTTCATCTTTTTTTAAGTTTCAAATGTGTGACA
The DNA here is from genome assembly GCF_003255815.1 of Theropithecus gelada. Lineage (NCBI taxonomy): Eukaryota > Metazoa > Chordata > Mammalia > Primates > Cercopithecidae > Theropithecus > Theropithecus gelada. The sequence goes on along the minus strand of NC_037686.1, from coordinate 28,138,905 downwards.
TTCCACCACTTCTTTCAAAAGGTATCTTCTATAAACTGTCTGCTGAAATAGTGGTGTTCCTTAAATGTCTCCTCATTTGTTTTTCCAATTATAATACTTAAAACAGAATTCTGCCACTAAAGAAGGTGCACATAATACTCATGTATAAGGGTCTGTACACTAACTTTCTTTAGAATGATTAGCCTTTGGCTTCTTGGAAAAAACACTTAAGCCAGGTGCAGTGCTGTGTGCCAGCAGTCCCAGTTACTTAGGAGGCTGAGGTAGGAGTATCACCTGAGTCCAGGAGTCCTTGGCTATAGTGCACTATCATCTTACCTATGAACAGCCACTGCACTCCAGCCTGGGCAACACAGCCAGATCTCACCTCAAAAACGCTTAAAAAATCCTCGGATACAATATAATTTCTGTTATGCATAATTATACACATATAACTAGAGACTTTCTGACATTCTTCAGAAAGTTCACTCTGCTCAGATTTTGTATAGGTTTTTCCTTCTTTATACTTTTCGTATTTATAATCTTTTTTTTTAAACAAGTCTGACATTACCCCCTAAAAAAATTAAATCTATTGAAAATACTCATTTCACATCTTTAAGCACAGTTATAGCTTAATCAGAGGATTTTTAAAAACATAACAAGACAGAAGGGTGGGGTGGCACTGAGGAGAGTCTTGTAAATCTATATTCGTATGCCACAAGCATTGAAAACAGATCAGCCCAAGTAAGAATAGTTTGAAAATTATTCCAAAATGACAGGAAATTCACAGAGACAGTTAACAGCATACAAATATGGGAGTAGAAATCCGAGCAAAGGGTACGGGGCCTGTGTAGTACAAAAGACACAGCATTTGTGTTGCTGATGAGCAAGATTAACTTCATAAAAGAACAACACAGTTGAAGAAAAAAATTAAAAATAAAAGTAAACATAAAAATCACTTCTGAGACCAGCCTGGGCAACAAAGTAAGACCCCATCTCTACAAAACAAAAAACAAAAAACACACACACACGCAAAAATCAGCCAGGCATGGTGTCAGGCACCTTTAGTCCCAGCTACTTAGCAGGCTGAGGTGAGCTACGATTGCACAACTGCACATCAGCCTGGGTGACAGAGTGAGACTCTACCTCTTAAAAAACAAACAAAAAAAGTCATTTCTTATGATTATAAACATGTCTACCCACCTGATTATCCTCTATTTCCCAGTGAATCACTTGATTATCAGATCCTCCAGAAACTAATTCAGTAGAAGGGGCTGAAAAAAATTATATCTCAGTAAATATCTTTATTCACTTTTTCTGCAATTTTTTAAAATTTCCAAGCTACACCAAAAAACAATACCCCTGTACTCTCTACCTAGATTCACAAACTGGTAACATTTTGCCATATTTGCTTAATATCTTACTCTTCCTCTATATACGTACACATACACACCTTTTAGGAGGCAAACTACTTAAAAGTAAGTGGCAGACACTGTGATCTCTGATCCTCAAAGACCATACATCTCCTAAGGACGAAAATATTCTCCTATATTACCTCAATACAATTATCACATTCAAAAATTCTAACATTTATAAGTATTATTATATAATACACTGTCCATATTAAAATGTCCTAATTGTCTCAGGAATGCCTTTCAAAACTATTTTTGTTTGGGATTCAGAATCTAAAGAAATACACTGAATGTTTGGATATCACACCTTTTTAGTCTCCTTTTATCTAGAATAGTTTCCTAGTCCCCCTCATTTTTGTGACAATGATAGTAGCCAGCAGTTATTTTGCAGAATGTCCCTCAATCTGTTTGATTGTTTCCTCATGATTAGATACAGGCTAAACATTCTTGGCAGGAACATTATATGAAACATTGTAGTCAGGTGCTACTACCAAGAATATGACTTATTGTTGAAATTAGAGACCTACTTCAAAATAGATCTTTTAAACACTTGCTACTTCTCAGTGATAACAGAAGAAAAAGTAGTACCCAAAAAAAGGGGTAAATAACCTAATTTGGGTTTGGATTTTCTTTTTATTTGTTTCAGGGAAGCAGCTGGACTAAAGAGCATTAGATTTGAACTCAGAAGGCCCAGGTTCATGTCCTAACTCTGCTGCCAGCCAACTGTGATCATGGGCCTCAACTTCATGCGTCACAGTAATTAAGCCACTTAACTAACTATATGATTTTAAGAATGTCTATACATAAAAGTAATGTTAAAATTCAGACATATTAAAAATACAAAATGATATTAAAATTTTATATATCACTGACAAATGGTTGGAAAGGCTATCTGCATTATCTGACAGTTCAATTAAAGGAAATCAATCATAATAGTTATAGATTACAGTAATACACAAGCAATTCATTTTATGTAACCTCACTTTTAAAAGGAAGATAAAACATACAAGCCTAAATTAATATTTTATAACAAATTCCTATTCTGAGAGTCAGTCTTTGATGTTATCTGGTGGCAATTAATATAATTGCAATTATGTTTTATTATCCACACTAACAGTCATCCCTTGTACCATTTAATGATTTTTATTGACCTAACACGTGACTAATCCTACAGAACCAAATGAAATAAGTAGCTTATTAAACTTTTTTAAACATCATTTATAAAATCATAGCAAAGTCTTAATAATTCAGAAAATTTTGTATTTGTGCCTGGCTCAAAATGCCCTCAAATGAGTGTGGAATGAAAAATAAACCTAATTCAGAACCCATAACTACACTGCAGTAGGTATATTTAAAGCAACTAAAGAAATATCATAGGATTTTGAGAGCACCATCTAAAGGCAACCAATATTTTAACTGAAAATTCTAGTGTCAGAATCTTAAGAGAGGGAAGAGACCTGGAGATAATCTTGCCCAGAAATTTTCAAAACTGTTGGTCTTAGAATTCCTTTACAGTCTTACAATTTTTGAGGACCCCAAAAAGCTTTTGATTATATGAACCATATGTACCAATATTAACCACATTAGAAATTAAAACTGACAAATACGAAAAATATGTATTTAACCATTTACTTAGGGTTCCATGATGTGTGAACATATATAACATTTTGATGGGGAAAAACCCCAATGGTTTCCAAAACAAAAACTTAATGAAAGAGAGGAACTATTTTACACTCCTACAAATCTCTTTAACATATGATTTTATTAGAATATAGCTGGATTTTCCTATCTGCTTCTGTATTTAATCTGCTGCAGTATCATACATCATCTGGCTGCTGGAAAACACTGTACATTCATGACAGAATAAGAATGAATACTGTGAATAACTTCTTGATATCATTATGAAAATAATTTGATCTCATAGGTCTTACAAACCTCTAAGACACTCTTGATCTAGTCTGATCTTTTACTTTTCAGATGTTATTAAGGTGCAAACTAGGGTCAGTAGAGATGTAATGTCTTGCCTAAAAAAGCAATAGCTGGCCGGGTATAGTAGCTCATCCTATAATCCCAGCACTTTGGGAGGCTAAGGAGGGAAGACTGCTTGAGGTTAGGGGTATGAGACAAGCCTGGGCTACACAGCAAGGAGGGAGAATGGTGTGAACCTGGGAGGTGGAGCTTGCAGTTAGCCGAGATCGCGCCACTGCACTCTAGCCTGGGGGACAGAGTGAGACTTCGTCTCAAAAAAAAAAAAAAACTAAAAACCTAGAGAGGTATGGTGCCACACACTTGTGGTCCCAGCTATTGCAGGGAACTCTGATGGAGCCACTGCATTCCAGCTTGGGCAACAAGTGAGATCCTGTCTCTAAAAAAAATAAATATTCTCGTCTCCAACCAGTTGGCAAAAAAAAAAATCTAAAATTTTAAATAAATAAAAGAAAAAAGAATAAAAAGAAAAAGCAATAGCTTGTTTATGGCAGAAACAGACCAAGAAACCAAGTCTCTGAAACATAGCCTCAGTCTAGGCCCTGCTTACAAGTTTTTTAACAAAGGTTATGGGCAACGGGGGAAGTGGGACGGGATCCTGCCCAAGTCTAGGGCTGCACTACCCTTATCCTAAGCACTGCTGTATAATCCAAGCTTCAACTGCTACGAAGTAAAAATACAGTTCAGATTTCTCACTGAGAATACCATTTTTCTTCTGTTTCTCTGATTGTATAACATCATATAAGGTGATGCTAAATTAAGAGAAGTGATGAGAAAAAAATAGCTAACCATACTTTATCAGAAAGCAATTGAGATCAACTTTAACAATCTGGTTAATACTTACAGCCATCCTGTTTACAAATCCACTGTATGCAATTGACTCGGGCAGTGTGACCATTCAGGTTGGTAACAACAACCCTTTTCTTTAAAGAAGAAAATACCAGTTAGTAAACTGGAATTTATCCTACAGAAAAATTAATAAGTAAGTAAAAACAGATTTCAGTGTTTTCAATACTAGTAAAAACATCAGGATTACATCAAACAGATTTGCCTTCTTCCATCCATGAGCTTTTAACCATGGCTTAAGTTATCCATTCCTCTAAATCAGTCCTGCCTTTCTTGAGACTCCACATTCCCAGCATTCTGTACTCCCATTACACTCAACTCTTGGGTCTGCATCCACCTGCTTTTGCTCACTCTCCTACAATGCCCACATCCCTCTCACCTGGGCAGCCTGTCCTGACACACCAAGCTAGACAAGTAGCTGCTTCCTTGTGGAAGTAGGCCTACTATGCTTGCAACAATCTGAGGGTTTCTCTGACAAAAAAAAAAAAAAAGCCCTTCAATAGAGGAATCTGTGATTAATGGGTACAAGCACAGTTCACTTTGCATGCCATGGTCAATGAGATGGTGGGTTTTTCAGACCCAGTGGCACAATGTCACAAGGCCACAACTACTAAAGTCCTCACACATCAGATTCCTACAGGGCCTATTGCCAGGCTCCCCACAGATCCTCAACAGGTTGCTTTCACCAACCTCACCCCACACTTGGAGCTCTCATACTAAAGACACATCACTAAAGATTTTAACTGTGACTACCGCACCTTCCTCTTTACAGCCCCTTTCTCTATCTGCTGTCAATGGCAATGGCTTTGTTATCTGCTTATATACCAACTAGAATTCTCATGGCTAAGAAAAAGGCAAATGTGCATAAACTAATATATTTTACATATAGGTTATTTGAGGCTGGAAAGCAATTTATTGTATTTCACTGTCTCTCCCACTAGACTGAGAATTTCTTGGTGGCCACAAGTTACCACTCATTACCTTGTGTCATCATCACTCAGCCCAGGGCCAACCCACAGATGGTTGTCGAAGATTTGCTGAATGAGCATCATTCCCAAAACTTTATTTTAGCATTTGACATGATTTTATTCCCATATTTACTTAAAAGTTCAATCGAGGCCAGGTGCGGTGGCTCATGCCTTTAATCCCAGCACTTTGGGAGGCCTGGAGTTTGAGACCACCCTGGCCAATGTGGTAAAACCCGTCTCTACTAAAAACACAAAAATTGGCCAGGTGTGGTGGTGCACACCTGTAATCTCTGCTACTAGGGAGGCTGAGGCACGAGAATCACTTGATTTTGGGAGGTGGAAGTTGCAGGTTGCACTGAGCAGAGATTGTGTCACTACACTCCAAAAAAAAAAAAAAAAAAAAAGCCCAACCAGCAAATATTTAACAGGACAAAGTACTTTTTAGGCTCAACACTTCTTTGTCAATAGGCTAAAATTCACTAGCTCAGCCACCAGGTTATGATTTAAAATCTGATGGAATACATGGGAACAAATCCATTCAACTGCTGCAAAAAGATGGGATTCTACAGCTGAATCAGAATTTCATTTCAGTGTGTAAGTACATCAAAGCATGAGTATAATCATCTTAAAAGCAGATCTTGTCCTGTGATATCGGGGCATCTGGACATTTTGTCGTTGTGGGAGTTTGTCCTTGCAGGCGTTACCAAGCTGCTTCCTCTGCCGTAAACATCTCAGGACCGTGGGTTGACTGGCAGAGTGTGCCTTGCTAATTTTACGACGGAGTTGATTTTAAAATGGTGTCACCCTGGCTCTCCCGGGCTCCTGCTTCCCTGACAACTCCACCCCCAGAGCCGCCCTCCTAGGGTCCTCCCAGTGCCCAGCCATGGCGGAACTGTGCCGCAATGCCGCAAGGCTCCGCGCTCACGGTGCTGGATGAGGAGACGCTGTGGGAGATGATGGAGAGCCTGCTGTGGTCTCTCCTATTCTACAGCCGGTCCTTGCCTCATGGTCCCTTTAAAGTTTACCCTTGTTTTTTGCACTTTCTCTTGCCATTCAAGTATGCAAATAACAAGAAACAAAAACCAGGAAGAGGGAAGCAAGCTCAAGATGGGGTAATGTGGATAAAAATATTTCATGTATATATTTGAATCTGCAAAGGGTGTGAGAAGAATTTTTTTTTTTTTTTTGAGATAGGGTCTGGCTCTGTTGCCCAGGCTGGAGTCCGGTGGTGTGATCCCACTCTGCTGCAGCCTCAAACTCCTGAGCTCAAGCGATCCTCTCACTTCAACCTCCCGAGTAGCTGGGACTATAGGCGCACGCCACCACACCCAGCTATTTTTTTTTGTTTGTTTGTTTAACTTTTTGTAGACTGGGGGTCTCGCTCTGTTGCCTAAACTGGTCTCGAACTCCTGGACTCAAGCAATGCTCCCACTTCTGCCTCCCAAAGTGCCAGGATTACAGACATGAGACACGCTCCTGGCCAACAATGAAATGTTTAATCAAATCAATAAAGCAGTATGATCAGAAATACATATAGCCATCTCCTACATTGTATTTTAATTTTCAACATTTTGTTTTTTATACTGAGTCTCCTTTTGAGATGCAAGACTAACTGTATCGACCTAAATTAGCCAGTGGGAATGGGGTTACAATGAATTCTGGGGAGCATATAAAAACTATTCACTGGAGAAATACGGTAAGGAAAGCGCCAAGAAAATAATCGACTGGGTGAAGTCGAGGGAACTCCCGCCTTCTAACCAGGGCTTAGGATCCCCATCCCCTATGATCTTTCCCCCAAACTATCACTTTCTCTAAAATGTTCATTCCCGTAGCTAAAACACAGGTAACATTTCCTTGAAATTCAATACAACAAAAGTTCATGAACCAAAACTGAAGGAAATACAGAAATGAGATTGCACCTGTGGGATGATGGTTTTAATTTACATATAAATTTCAATTGTTTTAAAACCCAAATTGATTAACGGCACTACAGTTCCTCAAAGAAGGCTTCAGGTAAGATTCTCATCATTCGGGTTTCTGTCTGCGACTAACAAGTTACTGGCAGGTGATAGGCAGCAATGACCCTAGGATGACGCCACGCGTGAGACGGCGAAGGGTGAGGGGCGAGGAGCGAGTCCGACAGGTCCACTGGAGACTGAGCCCAAACCCCGCTCCCCTGAGACGACCCGACTCGCCTCCTAGGTCTGGGGCGGCAACTACAGCGCGCCCGGTGCACGTCCACAGGTTCAACCTCAAAAGCACAAGGGTCAGGGGTCCAGCGACCTCTTACCACGGGGTCATAGAGCACCACGGAGCAGGACGTGCCAAAGGCCAGAAGTCCTCTGGGCCCAGAGCTCCAGTTCAGGACTCCCCGCACACGGTTTGGGCAGCAAAACACGTGAGAAGTCTCCAGCACGGGCGCCACCATGTCGCTAACTGGTCAGCCGCACAGACTGAGACGCGCACTTCCGCCCTCCGAGCGGAACTACTAGAGTGGTTTCTCCTGGGACATCACCCGGTCCGCGTTTCGCAGGCAGCCGAGGGCCAGACGAAGGCAGCCCCGCCCCCCTGCGGCCCTCTGGCTCCACCCCACTCTTGAACCCCTGTGCAAAGCCGCCGCTCTGCTAGCTCTCTTCTGGGGCTGTGGCCCCGCCCCGCGCACGAGCCAGGCCTTTGTCCCAAGAGCGAAACCCGAGTGGCTCGGGACCCTCCCTGAAGGACCCGGGACTCATGTGCCAGGGCAGCGTCAGAAACATGCCGCTACCCCTTATGACCCGGCTCCCAGCAGCGGCCACAGCTGGCCGCGGAGCCCCTGGCTACCGAGTAAGGCCTGGAGGAAACGACCCCCCAGCTGCTCAGAGTGCGCTAGGCCGCGCCACGCCCCCGCGGCGTCGGCGAACACACGGAAAAGCGGATTCGTCTGCGGAGCCGGGTTCCGGGGTCGCACTGCGCATGCCTCGCAGTCCTGGCCGAAGGGGGCGGTGGTTCCCCGCGGCGCTGCGCGCGGCGGTAATTAGTGATTGTCCTCCAGCTCCGCAAAGGCTAGGGGCGCGGCTGCCGGGTGGCTGCGCGGCGCTACCTCCGGACCGAGGGGCAGCCAACCCAATGAAACCACTGCGTGTCCGCGCCTGGTAGAGATTTTTTGAAGAAACCAGTGGGCCCGTTCCGAGCCCTTTGGACCGCCCGTGTGGAACCAAACCTGCGCGCGTGGCCGGGCCGTGGGACGACGAGGCCGCGGAGACGTGTCTCTCAGGTCCGGGCGCAGGGCGGCTGGGAGGGGAGCTCCGCAGGCCAGACAGGCGGGGCGGGGAGGGAGGGTTCTGCGGAGAACAGTGTCCTGCGGACCGGGCAGGGGGGCTCCAGAAAGAGGATGCTGGGGGGAGCCCGCCGCAGGCGCCCCCTCTCCCTAGAGAGGCGGACTTCTTAGGATGCTCAGATGGGCTTCGGGGTGCAACGGAGGATTTTTTGAGGAAAAGATCCGTACTTTTCATCCCATATTCGAAGAAGGGACTGATGTGTTTAGAAATAAAAAGCTTTTAGAAGAGAGCTTTGTGCCTTCTCCGTTTTCTGTACTCGCCTTTTTCTCCAAGGCCCTTCCCCTCTGCTTTCCGTTTTCCTCCAGCACACGCCAACTTGCAGGAAAGGAGATCCTTCAACGGGTCCGCGACCGCGCTCAGCATCCTCCCTGGAGAAAGGCTCGGAGCTGTCCCCTGTGCTAGTCCCCTCCCACCCCGCTCCTCGCCTCTCTCCTAGGAATGATTTCTAAATGTTTATCTTTTGCCTAGTAGAAGAATTCCCGAAACTTCAAGCACCAAAGATTCCTCTTTCAGGAGCGTCGTTCTACCCCGTACCTCCATTTCCCACTGTTCCCTGTATGATACCCCGCACTTGTGCAACACATGAGTTTAACGAGTACTTGTAATATACATTCCTTCATGTGTTTTCCTCATTCGCCTTGCAAAATAGGAATTACCGGTATTTTAGATACGGTAATGAATGCGAGAGCCCTGCCCAGAGAAGAACAGCTGACCCTGGTAAAGCTGGATAGCCCCATGCTCTTGCTTAGTTGGAAGCTTGACGTCTGCGTCTTTTGCTGGAGATGTGGGTTTGACCACCATCACCTCCACCGTTGGTGCTGGACATCCTACTGGATCTGAATTAACTGAATTCTGGCTCTGCTTAACTGAATTCTGCTTTTCAAGCTCCAACTCAATTGCTCCCTCCTCCTTGGGGCATAGGCCTTTGGTTCCAAACACTGCTGTGGATTATTAACAGTCTGTGATTAAATGTTGACTGGTTTGTAGTAACACAAGGATGCTACAGTGAGTTTTTCATGAAGTTCAGTTTACTTTAAGAATTCTATGTATGGACATAACGTGTCTGATTCATTGTCAAGAAGGAAAAAAAGATTCAGTGTGTATTTAAAGTACACACCTATTTGAGGCTGGGCGTAGTGGTCACGCCTGTAATCCCAGCACTTTGGGAAGTGGAGGTGGAGGATCTCTTGAGGCCAGGAGTTCAAAACCAACCTGGACGACATAGTGAGACCTCAACATAGTGAGACCTCTTCTCTACACAAAAATAAAATAAAATAAAATTTTAAAAAAATCTTTTTTGAAAAATTAAGTATACATGTATTTGAGTATGCATAGAAAATATCCTGAGGGATACACTGGCAAAATTGAGCACCTTTGAGGATTGTGATTGCAGAAAGGGGTCTTAAATGGATTTGTATATAAGGAGAGTGTATTAGTTTAAAATTTTTTAAACATGTGAATTGAGATTATTGTTTCTATTTTTTGGTGCTTGAAGATTATTTTATGAAATGATGGTGATGATCAAGGTAGCTAGATTTCATTTCATTCTTTTTTTTTTTTTTTTTTTGAGACAGGGTTTCACCATGTTGCCCAGGCTGGTCACAAACTCCTGGCCTCAGGTGATCTGCCTGCCTCAGCCTCTCAAAGTGCTGGGATTATAGGCATGAGTCACCACACCTGGCCTAGATTTCATTTCGAATCATTGGCCTCAGTGATTCAAATAATCATTCAAATAAATTCTCAACTTCAGTAAGAAGTTGATGGCTGTGGCCACATGGATCTCTCCTGTCTCTGAATTACTATTGCTTTTGCAGTGCTAATGGCAGCCTCTTAGCACTCAGCTGTTCTCCAGTTGTTTCATGTCTTTTAGGAATGCAAGGGTAGCGCCTAGGACTATAGTTCTTTCCATCTTCACAGTACCTAGTGCCACACTGGTCACACCACATGATGCTCTGGCAACTTTGATTACTTGATTACACATTAATTTTCAGTATAAGGTTTCTTAATTTGTTTTAGAAGTGAGTTAATTTTTTTTCCTGTCTTTTCTAGGAAGGTGCAATGGCGAGGAAGTTATCTGTAATCTTGATCCTGACCTTCACCCTCTCTGTCACAAATCCCCTTCATGAACTAAAATCAGCAGCTGCTTTCCCCCAGACCACTGAGAAAATTAGTCCGAATTGGGAATCTGGCATTAATGTTGACTTGGCAATTACCACACGGCAGTATCATCTACAACAGCTTTTCTACCGCTATGGGGAAAATAATTCTTTGTCAGTTGAAGGGTTCAGAAAATTACTTCAAAATATAGGCATAGATAAGATTAAAAGAATCCATATACACCATGACCATGAGCATCACTCGGACCACGAGCATCACTCGGACCACGAGCACCACTCTCACCGTAATCATGCTGCTTCTGGTAAAAATAAGCGAAAAGCTCTTTGCCCAGAACATGACTCAGATAGTTCAGGTAAAGATCCTAGAAACAGCCAAGGGAAAGGAGCTCACCGACCAGAACATGCCAATGGTAGAAGGAATGTCAAGGACAGTGTTAGTGCTAGTGAAGTGACCTCAACTGTGTACAACACTGTCTCTGAAGGAACTCACTTTCTAGAGACAATAGAGACTCCAAAACTCTTCCCCAAAGATGTAAGCAGCTCCACTCCACCCAGTGTCACAGAAAAGAGCCTGGTGAGCCGGCTGGCTGGTAGGAAAACAAATGGATCTATGAGTGAGCCCCGAAAAGGCTTTATGTATTCTAGAAACACGAATGAAAATCCTCAGGAGGTAAGATGAGTGCATTATTTTAATATACCTGTGTGTCTGTCCTGTCTCTGCTACTCTGTTTCTAGTTGTGAGGAGTTTAAAGTAAAAGTAAAATGATGAAGTTATTGAAAAGGGAATTTCCACCTTCTCAGCTGCCTGCTATATTGTAAACATTCCTAAATCAGAACTTAGGGAACGGTTATTTTGGTGACTATAGTGCTGCCTCCTAAAAGTTTTTGTAATATAGAATATAAAATATGTAGAGAAAGATATCAAGGCTATCTTTAGAGAAAGTCTATAAAGGTGAACATTATTAATAAAAAATAGAAAATGAGGAGTTGAAAGCAGGAGTTAGAATCCATATTGTAGGGATGTTAGAAAGCAGGATGTTAGAATCCATATTGTGTGACTGAGGGGGCTGAAGACTACTGAGAATACCACTGCTGCTTCCTTGACAGAAGGTCCACCATGACTTGAGGAATGATTGAAATTGGAGCAATTTCCATGAACGTCATGCTGGACAAGGGAAAAGTCTGGGCAGTGAGGTTCTGAGTTCATGTGGTTTTTCTAGAGTAGACTTCCAGACTGTACATAATTCACCTTGGCTGACAGTTGTCAAGAATGGGGAATTATGTCAAAAAAAAAAAGGAACAAGGAATTTGTTGATACAGTTTAATAAGCAAAACTTCAGTACTTCATTCAAACCAGCATGTGACTGTACTAATTCTGGACTAATCCTAGTAATGGTCATAGCCATAGCGGCCCTGGTGATAAAGTTTGCTCTGAGTAGTACCAACTGAGAATTGTGGTGGGAGTTGAAAATGTCTTTACAGAAGATGAGAAACTGGTACTGAAGCCAGTTTTGGGTTTTGTTTGTTTGTTTGTTTTCTTTTTCTTTTTTGGTTGGGGGAGAGATTGCACAAAGGAATAACTTCAAACTAAGTTTGTCATCTAATTAAATAGTTGAAAACATCTGCCTGCTGGTACAGGTTTGTTTTATTAACCAGCCTTGCCCTCCACAAGAATAATCTGCATAATTTAATATCCTCTCATTGCAGAGCATTACTTTGCCAGGTATGTAGACAGAACTGAGTTTTTGCAAGTAGAGTCATTACTAGAAGAGGGGCATGTCTTGGACTTGTTTAGGCCAAGTAGGATAGCGTTAGTACTGAAGCAACATATTTCTCAATCTCTAATGAACCCCATTTTGAAATTGAAGCTCATTTCCTTAATACATTTATACAGTGAGGTAACAGGCTTGTGAATCTCCAGTTATCCTCATGCTTGTTCCACTTTAGGCTTTCTCCCTAGGTGGCTCGTGATGTACTGCTTCTCTGATGAGGTAGACAGAAGAGGTGGGATACCACTATGGTGACATAGGATTGCCAGGTAGCTGGAGGCAAGTTCCAAAGTGCTCAAAACAGAAGTTGATTTTAATTTTCATTAACTCGAGAAAACAAAGAAGTAGCTTTAGTAAAAAAGGGTACTGTGTCATCACATTACTCTGATGGGGATGCCTTTTGGTGATTTTCACTGCTTTGTTTCTTTCAGTGTTTCAATGCATCAAAACTACTGACATCTCATGGCATGGGCATCCAGGTTCCGCTGAATGCAACAGAATTCAACTATCTCTGTCCAGCCATCATCAACCAAATTGATGCTAGATCTTGTCTGATTCATACAAGCGAAAAGAAGGCTGAAATCCCTCCAAAGACCTATTCATTACAAATAGGTAAAATTGCCTTTTTTATGTAGAATCAATTTCAGTAGATTCATTTATGTTGTGCTTTTCCTCAGATTTGCATCAGCCCATTTGTTTTCCAGTACAATTCCACATATGTCATCTTAGTTGTTCTTTGCCTTGAATGTGAAGAAAGCAAGGAAGGGGTGTTAGCCCTGCCCTTTAAAAAAAACCCAGAAAATCAAATTTCAATTAGGACTTCTCTGTGTTCATCCTACAAGAAGGTGTCAGGATCACCTGAAATTTGGGATTTTTATATCATGTCACACTGTTTGGGAAGAGGTCTTGGGTTCATTTATGCTGCTTAGAAACCTAATACTGATACATTCTTATTGATAAGTGAAACTAGGATAAGCTATGCTATAGGGTAGGGTCGCATTGCTCAAAAGTAATGAGGAAGGAATCACTGCTTTGTTTTCTGAGGACATTATTGAATTCCCGGTTTCCTCCTCTTCTTTATTTTCCTTTTCTCTAAGAAAAAAAAAAACCTGTTTTATAATTTAGCTCTTATGGGAATCTGAAAGCTCAGTTCCTAAGTGAGCTACAGTTCATTCTTGGTAACCATTTATTTTTCCTCTTTCACCCCTACCTGAAGAATTTCCCGTTAGAGCTATGCTCCTTACCTGGAGAGTTCTTAAGTACCCGTCAGGTTGTTCATTTGAGCCAACAACAGATTTCTTGGTTATTGTGCTATTGCTACAGTAGGTCCTATTCGCATTGAATTTGTGTGTTTTTAGCTTCTCTCCTTTTACATGTTGCTTTATGCTACTCTCCAAAAGTCTTTCTTGTGAAGTTTATTAATTGTATAATTTTTCTTTGCTCTGTTTTGTTTTGTTTGACAGCCTGGGTTGGTGGTTTTATAGCCATTTCCATCATCAGTTTCCTGTCTCTGCTGGGGGTTATCTTAGTGCCCCTCATGAATCGGGTGTTTTTCAAATTTCTCCTGAGTTTCCTTGTTGCACTGGCCGTTGGGACTTTGAGTGGTGATGCTTTTTTACACCTTCTTCCACATGTAAGTATAGTAGTTTTTCCTGTTAGTGTTTGATTATTCAACACTGAAAAAATAATATGTTTTGGTTTATACTAGAATTTTTTGTATAAAATGTTAGAAATTTGGTTTAGAAAGGCTTATTTTAAAATATATTTGGTAAGTGAAATCTGTATTTTTCTGCTGGATCTTAATACATTTGTGAATTTTTTGCTTTCCTTTTACAAAACACAGACTAATTTAACTTTTTGAAACCCACTTAATAAAAAGAGACAAATTCTGCCCGGCTATTAGTACTGTGAGGTACTGCAGCAATGTGAGTTATCTGCTTTATCTGTTAGTGTAATTGCCACAGAAATAAAATATGTGACCCTTTATGTATCCAAGAAACTTGGAGGTTTTCTTCAGACTTGAATGTTTGTATATGTGTTTAGAGATTTACACTTCATGACACATAAAACAAGTTTGGTAAAGTGAATTTACTTTTCCATCAGATATTTGGAATAGGTGCTCAGTCAAAAAATATGCGTGTTTCATTATTTAAATTCCCATTAAAGGTTTTCGGGTAATTGGGAAAAGGAAATCACAACATGCGTAGAGCACTACAAATCTCATGCTCCATTCAGTAGTGAAAGAAAACTATGTTGCTCTGACAAGCTCTCGGACCACCAGATGGCAGATGTTCGGGAAGACCTGCTGATAGAAAGTGGCATGTGTATGGGGCGTACTCTGTGATCCCCCAGTCTCTTAGTGTGTTCCACACCCAATTCCCTAATGTGCAATAGCGGTAGTTACTACTCTACTCAGCTACAGGCTGCTAGGGCAGTACACCTGGATCTCGGGTACCTGCCAGGGCCCAACACACACACACTAGGCTTCTTACAATGCTAGTCTGATGACATTGGTATGGGCTTTTCGGTTGAGAATATAAGCAGTAGAAACTGTGCACATTAAGTCTAGTATTCCTGTTATTTGTGGCCATGGAGATTGTCAAGTATTGAAAATGCTTACTATTTATGTATTATGAGGGTCACTGGAAATGTATCTGAAGTACATGACATGCATTAAGTTCTAGATAGCTAGCCACTCATTGGTCATTTTATTTTTAATGTCCTAAACTGCACCTCGTCTCTGAAATATCTGAATAATTGCGTAACTGAATGATTTCAGTTTTGACCTTACCTAGCCAACTTTCTGACTCGTTGTGTGAAACTGATGAATTTATAAATAACAAATTATTTTGCCTTCAGTCTCATGCAAGTCACCACCATGGTCATAGCCATGAAGAACCAGCAATGGAAATGAAAAGAGGACCACTTTTCAGTCATCTGTCTTCTCAAAACATAGAAGAAAGTGCCTATTTTGATTCCACATGGAAGGGTCTAACAGCTCTAGGAGGCCTGTATTTCATGTTTCTTGTTGAACATGTCCTCACATTGATCAAACAATTTAAAGATAAGAAGAAAAAGGTAAGAAAAAGTATACTGAGTACTTACTATGCTTCAGACGTTTATTTATAGTAGTACTCTAACTAGATTGTTAGACTAGCATGCCCAGGTTGTATGAGCTTTATTTGAGAGGGAGTTCAGTACCCTTGAAGTACTTTTTGGTCCCAGAGATGTTTGTGAGGAGCATTTCTATATCTTAATAGCTCTGAAATTTTCTATCTTTGCTATTCTTTTGAAACTCATGACAGGGTAAGAAAGGGAAGGATGAACATCTGTATAAATGACCAGACAAGGTACCAGCAGGGCCTTGAAGACCAGAAGCATCATGTATACATGGATACACTATCAATATTTATTAGTAATTATGATTGACTAATGTGATTAATTTGTAATTAGTCACCCAGTAACTAAATGTTCTGTTTTCTTTTAAAGGGTATGTCACTTTTACAGGCTTGACCTTTGCAAATTGGATTAGAAATGGTATGAAGTCAAACAATAGGCTCTTTCTTTCTGGCCAAAAAAACACTTTTGAGTTCCCTATGGTAATTTGCCACTTTTTATTTGATATGATCAGGCAAGTCATTCAGAAGACTGTCAGGAGACTCTTCAGAATAATGTGGGTCAGGTGCAGTGGCTCATGCCTGTAATCGCAGCACTTTGGGAGGCCAAGGCAGGCAGATTGCTTAAGGCCAGGAGTTCGAGACCAGCCTGGCCAACATGGCGAAACCCCATCTCTACTACAAACACAAAAATTAGCCAGGTGAGGTGGTGCATGCCTGTAATCTCAGCTACTTGGGAGGCTGAGGCGCAAGAATTGCTTGAACCCAGGAGGCGGAGGCTCCAGTGAGCTGAGATTACACCACTGCACTCCAGCCTGGGCAACAGTGAGACTCTGTCTCAAAAAAAAAAAAAAAAAAAAAAAATGATGTGTTCACATCTCAACATTTTAATCTAACCTAATACATCTGTACACTCATATTTTGGTCATTTGATATTGACCAGGATTTTCTTCGAGTTGGAGTTCTGTGTTCTGTATTATCTTTTCTTTTTTTCTTTATCAGCCATGCTGCTTCATCTATGATTTCCAATTTTGGTATCTCTAAAATTGAACAAGAGATTACACACTTAAAGCTATTCTGAATGTAGAATCTAGGTTTTAGAAATTAAAAAAAAATTTATTCAGTGGTAGCCTTATGTAATTTGATATCTTTTTTTAGCACCTTGCCTTTGAATCTTCCAAGCATTCAGCTTTTGTGTTCATGGAATTAAGTATCCCCTACCAGGCACGGTGGCTCATGCCTATAATCCTAGCACGTTGGGAGGCTGAAGCAGCAGGATTGCTTGAGGCCAGAAGTTTGAGAGCAGCCTGGGCAACATAGCAAGACCGTATCTCTACTCCCCAAAAAAGAAGTAACTCCTTACCATCATTTCATAGTTTGAGCAATGTGTAATTAAATTGTGCAATTACAGTAATAAATATAACTGGCGTGAAGAGGTTTCAAAACTAACACAGTTGGCCGGGCGCGGTGGCTCAAGCCTGTAATCCCAGCACTTTGGGAGGCCGAGACGGGCGGATCACGAGGTCAGGAGATCGAGACCATCCTGGCTAACACGGTGAAACCCCGTCTCTACTAAAAAATACAAAAAAAACTAGCCAGGTGAGGTGGCAGGCGCCTGTAGTCCCAGCTACACAGGAAGCTGAGGCAGGAGGACGGCATAAACCCAGGAGGCAGAGCTTGCAGTGAGCTGAGATCCGGCCACTGCACTCCAGCCCGGGCGACAGAGTAAGACTCCGTCTCAAAAAAAAAAAAAAAAAAACTAACACAGTTGATTCTTGCTGAGCATAGAGCCCACTGTGGGAAACAAATGCATGTGTAAACAGGAGAGTGTTTACATACTAGGAGTATTTGCTTTTACAGATTTTACATTCACTGAAACCTCAAATTAAAAATTTGGAACCCTCTCTTTAGTGCACCTAAATATAGAGGGAAGAAGTAAAATAAGAATAGCTTATTTTTTCTTAATCAAGGAAGTCATCTTCTGTGTTCCCATTGTCCGAATTGCTTCCCTTGGACTGTTTCTTAATGTTATTGAATAGTTTCTAATCTCATTTAATTCTCTCAAAAAGAAAAAAAAAAAAAAGCTACTCATTATATGGTGAGTACTGTGAGCTCTTCAGGCATTTTTTACTTAGAATTTTCCTTAGGAGCCATCTTGCACCCCTGGGAGATCCCATATATCATAGTTTTAGGTTACCTGCCATATATGGACTAGTTTATTCCTACTTTAAGTCTTCTGCAATTATTCTCATGTTAAAAAAAAAAAAGATCAATTTTCATTCTGGAGACTTGAGGATGGGTTGGTTTTTTTCTTTTTTTAACCGTATGTCTGGGTCAAAATGCCATAATTTATTTAACATTCTCATTTCAATTTTGTTTCCAAGTTTTACCTAAATACAGCTTTTCTTTTTTCATTTTTTTTTTTTCTTTTTTTAAGAAAACAGGATCTTTTTTTAAGAGACAGGATCTTGCTCTGTTGCTCAGGTTAGAGTACAGTGGCATGATCATAGCTCATTGCAGCTTCAAATTCCTTGATTTAAGCAATCCTCCCATCTCAGCCTCTCAAGTAACTGGAACCATAGGCTCATGCCACCATGCCCAGCTAAGGATAGCTTTTCTTTAACTTAGCACTCTTTAACCTAAGACTCCAAGAAATAGGCCCTCTGTTATCTGATACAGAATATATTTTTCTTTTTAAATTTTGGTTATAACTCTAGATTGTTACTGAGTTGTAAAATAAATCTGTATGTCATAACCAATATTTTTAAATGCAACAGTAGTATATATATATTACTGTTTTACATTACGTATATTAATGTGGATTATAGTCAGAGTAGTTTGATGCGCTCTGCTTTAAAATAGTATCTACTAGAATGTAAGCTCTTAAAAGCCAGGATCTGTCTTGTTTACAGCTCTGTCTCCAATGTGTAGAATAGTGTCTAGTACATGATAGATGGTAATAAATATTCAATGTTTAAGGAGCATGAAACAGCAAGTAAGCATGATTTCTAGACGAAGACTTCCCATAGGAGTTTTGCAAATGTTACATGTTCTCTTCCCTTTTTGGAATATGCTGAGTTTATCTTTTGTTAAAGGCATCCAGATATTAAAGTTACTTAATAATTTTTAATCTAATTCTCTCTAAAAGAAAAATACTATTCATTATATTGTGAGTATGGGGAGTTCTTCAAGCTCATAACAGGGCATTTTACTTAGGATTTTTCTTAAGAGGTTCATCCTGCATCCCTGGGAGATTCTATATATCATCTTTTTAGGCTACCTGCCTTCTGCTGCTTAAGGTTAACCTTCTGCTAGTGAAGGTTATTGTTCATGCTGAAAACTAGAGAATCATCTCTGATGTCCCCCTCATCCCCATATCCAACCAAGTTTTAATAAGTATGTCCACGGTGTCTCCATTCCTCTCCATCTTTCTTGCTGTTATTCTAGTCCAAGCCATGGTTATCTCCCACTTGAGTGACAGTTATTGCTTCCTAGTAGGAGCCTGTCCACATTATTTTGCTTTCCTCCTTTTCCCAATCTAGATTTCACAGAGCAGGCAGTGATTTGTTTAAATGAAAATATGATGAGGTTGCCCACCACTACTTAGAATCTTTCCTTCAGTGGCTGCATAAGTTTTTGGACAAAGCCCACTATTCTTAACAGAGTTCTGTTGTCTGATCTCCTTTAGTTGCCTCAGCCTCATCTCTGGCCACCCTCTCTGACCTAGTAGGCCCCAGCCACCTTTTACCTCTTTGAGTTCCAGAGCAGTGCTGACCCCTTCCAGGTGCTACTCCCTGCCTGGAATGCTGCCTCCCCCACCTTCCCCACCAAATTCCTGCCTATCTTTAGGTCTTGGTATAAGTTATATTTTTTCAGTGGCCACCTGGAAATTATTGAGGTCATGTTATTATACACTCTTAATAGCATTCTGTTCTTGTCTATTATAAAAAGTGTCAAAAATTATAGTCGAAGAAGTGTATAATCATTACCTGTGTAAAATCCCTTTCCCTGTGGATAATAAGCTCCGTGAGAACAGAGACTGTGTGGGGCTTATTTTATGTTCTACTCCCAGCATTTAGCATAGGGAACATTATGGGCCCTTAATACTTATGGAATGAAAGAATTTGTTAAACTCGACGTTCTAGAACAATTGCCCAATGAGAAATAAAGCACCAGCATAAATGATTTAAGATACCCTGAGTTCATTTACTTTTACAAATATTTAAGTACTTTCTTAATACTTTGAGAAAGTATTGAGGCATTATATTTAGGATAAGTGTAAAGATTTGTGTGTGTGTTTGCCTTTAAAAGCTCTTAAAACCTAAGAATGTATAGACACTTGATATGCTATTAGAGCTCGAATGAAATCTTAGGTATGGTGGTGATCATCTTATTTAAAGGTACTGCAAATAAGAAATCTGTTATTTATGTGTAAACTTTTATTTTAAGTGTTCTGTCTAAGTAGATGATACATAGGCACCATTGTTCAAACACTGACCTTTACACAACATAGAGGCTGCTTGGACTTAGGTACAATCTCTCTGGTATGGTATTTGGGATGGTTAAAGCCCAGTGATGAATTCAAGGTTAATAGAGGCTTGTTTTAAAAGAGAAATCATGTTAATGGTGTTTTATTAAAGAAAAGTGTTTTATTTTAATAACTAAAAAACTATAGTTTTAGGTTATAAAAAGTATGAGAAGTATGGGGTTTCAGTGTGCAGAAGAGGCATGGCGGCAGCCAGGCAGGTAGTTACCAGATCACTAGATGCCTGAAGGAAATGCCCCTAGGTGGGTTTTTTGTTGTTGTTATTGTTGTTTTGAGACTGTCACCCAGGCTGGAGTGCGGTGGCACGATCTCGGCTCACTGCAACCTCTGCCTCCCGAGTTCAAGCGATTCTTCTGCCTCAGCTTCCTGAGTAGCTGGGACTACAGGCGCATGCCACCACGCCTGGCTAATTTTTGTATTTTTAGTAAGATGGAATTTCACCATATTGGCCAGGCTGGTCTTGAACTCCTGACCTTGTGATCTGCCTGTCTCGGCCTCCCAAAGTGCTGCGATTACAGGCGTGAGCCATGGCACCCAGCCGGAAGTATGCATTTCTGACAATTTCCCGGGAGATATTGTGCTGCTAGTGTGGGACCATGCTTAGAGCAGATGACTGTGGGGGCATTCTGTGTCTTTTGCTTACCTGGTTATTGATCAAAAGCTGTATATATATATAAACAAATTACTGTTTTAAAGTATTGTTTTCCTTTACTATTTTAGAATCAGAAGAAACCCGAAAATGATGATGATGTGGAGATTAAGAAGCAGTTGTCCAAGTATGAATCTCAACTTTCAACAAATGAGGAGAAAGTAGATACAGATGATCGTAAGTTCTTATGCGTAAATTTTTAGGGCTGCAAGGAGTTCATTGCTGTATGATTTGCAGGCACCTTGACTATCTGGAAGAAATGGGACCATGTCCTTTGGTTTTGGGTTTTTCAGTATCTCATACTTTTTAAAAAATTGCCAGTGAGTAAGTTGTTTTATGTATATTTACATTTATTTTTCCTGTAACTTCTGAAGTAAATTCATACTCATAGAAAAGTTTCAAGAATCGTACAAAGAATTCCTGTATCCCATTCACTCATATTCCCCAGTTATTTTACCATTTATTTCTCACTGTCTTTCTCTAGCTCTGTCTACACACACACACCTTTTTCTTTAATTTTTTAGTGATTAAAGGGCCAGCTACACACACACTTTTTTTCTAAACCATTTGAAAGTAAGTTATAGATATGATGTTTCTTTACTCCTAAATACTTTAGTGTATGTTCCCTAGGAAAATGGACATTCTCTCATATAATGAGAGTTTAATTATTAAATCAGGAAATTTATATCGATACAGTGCCATTCTCTGCAGACGTTATTCTTTTGTTCCAAATGCCTTAATCGTGCTTTTTTTTTTTACCCCAACACTCCTCCCAACCCCCACCAAAATATTGTTCCAGAGTACAATTCAGGATCAAATATTGCATTTAGTTGCCTCTAATTTTGGGTTTGTTTAGTATTGTTGTATGATTAGGTTGATCAGTTTTGGCAGGAATACCACAAAATGGTGCTTATCCTTTTCTGTGACATGGTGTGCCACCTGATATGATTCTTTGTCACTTATTGGTGGTGTTGATTTTGATCACTTGCCTAAGGTTGTATCTACCATGTTTCTCCTGAAACTTGGCTGTTTGCTTGACATATCTTGTCAGACAGACTGAGTTAAGATTCATATTTTAAACCCAGCTCCTTGCCATGATCTTCAAGGTCCCACTGAGCCCACAACTCTCCCACATTGTTCACTGTGCTCCAGCCCCACTGACCCTCTTTTCACCCTGGGAGCACATAAGGCTTGTCTCTGGGCCATGCACTCACTATTCCTTCTGCTTGGAATACTGTTCTCTGAGACCATCACATAAATTTCTCCTCTTGTTGTTCAGGTGTCAAATCAGAAATTTCCTTTAGAGGCCGGAACTGAGCACCCAACTACAACAGGTCTCCCAGTCACTCTCCATATTGCACATCTCTAAAACCAGTGCCTCCAGTACCTTTTTTATACATGTGTTTTCTTGCTCAGTGGCTGTCTCCCCACAAGATTAGATAAGCTTCTTGAGGGCAGACACTTTGTCATGCTCTACTCCGTCCCTACTGCCTAGTGCTGGAGTACCTGGGTTAGTATCGGTATGTAATAGATAGTTGTTGACTGAGGGGAGAGAACAACTTTATTGTTGCTGCTGCCTATTTGTATGGTTTCCTGTCCACTATATATTCTCTAACATGCTGTTTTTCTCTGAAGACCAAGTAAAATGCTTTCGCTGTTTTCTGCATTTGTTCCCTTTTTTGTTTTTTTATTTTTATTTGTTGTTGTTGTTGTTTTTGTTTGTTTGGTTTTTTTTTTTGAGACAGAGTCTCACTCTGTCGCCCAGGCTAGAGTGCAGTGGCGCCATCCGGTCTCACTGCAAGCTCCACCTCCCGGGTTCACACCATCCTGCTGTCTCAACCTCCCGAGTAGCTGGGACTGCAGGCGCCTGCCACCACACCCGGCTAATTTTTCTTTTTATTTTTAGTAGAGACATGGTTTCACCATGTTAACCAGGATGGTCTCGATCTCCTGACCTTGTGATCTGCCCACCTCTGCCTCCCAAAGTGCTGGGAGTACAGGCATGAGCCACCGCGCCTCGCCCCCTCTTCAGTTTTTTAAATGGACTCCAATGAAATGTGTAATGATGGGGAGGAAATACCTGCCCTAGAAATGGACTATAGTGTCAGAGATGGTTCCAAGAAAATTGATAACTATGTACAGGAGAAAAAAAAGTAACCTTATTGTGGCTATTTATTTTCCTTTGCACAAATACATAATAATTGCTTCTTGGTGATGATGAAATAATTCACATTCTCTGTTTTTTCCTTGAATTTTACCTTCCAAAAAAGGAAGTCACATGGCAGGATTATTCATGTTTTTTATTTCTAATTTTCATTACTTCTCTAAGATATTTTTCTAAAATAAATATTTTAAATATCTAATGTAACATGTTTTCTAAAACAAGCAGGTTCTTCTCTTAGGATGAGGAAAAAAGACATCTTTAAAAAGGTAGGGAGGCAGAATAAATTAAGGGAGAATCTGAGAGGTAGTTACTGAAGGTTAACATTTAAAATCCATTCTTAATATTTGAGACCGTTCCATTTATGGAATTCATTAAAATCTATTGACGTTTTTCATTAGTAATACTTTAATGTTTAGTTCTGCAGATATGAAGGAGTTATCATGCTTTAAGATCTTTTGTTGACTTTTTCAGTGAGGTTTGAAATGTCTCCAAGTCCATTAACAAAGCCTTCTAACTGCCCCATACCCTTTATGTTTATTCCTAGGAACTGAAGGCTATTTACGAGCAGACTCACAAGAGCCCTCCCACTTTGATTCTCAGCAGCCTGCAATCTTGGAAGAAGAAGAGGTCATGATAGCTCATGCTCATCCACAGGAAGTCTACAATGAATATGTACCCAGAGGGTGCAAGAATAAATGCCATTCACATTTCCACGATACACTTGGCCAGTCAGACGATCTCATTCACCACCATCATGACTACCATCATATTCTCCATCACCACCACCACCAAAACCACCATCCTCACAGTCACAGCCAGCGCTACTCTAGGGAGGAGCTGAAAGATGCCGGCATCGCCACTCTGGCCTGGATGGTGATCATGGGTGATGGCCTGCACAATTTCAGCGATGGCCTAGCAATTGGTATATGTCTACATATTTGTTCCTTGTTGATTGATTCTGAAATTTTCACATTAAACACCTAGTCAAATTTTAACAGAGAATAGATTAGTTTAGATGAGGATATTAGTGACTTCCAAGATTATAAAAATGTTATTTTTTCTTTTACTACTTTGACAATGAAGTACTTGATAAATGTTAGGTATGATTAAATGCTAGGAATTGTGCCTAGTCCACAACCTAAATTGTAACTGTCAAAAGCTATTCTTAAATTGCAAGGTCTTAAGATCAGCCTTTAATTTGTATGATGCATGTATGAGATTTTTTTTTCTCCCTATACATTGAAGTTCCCTTATCGATAATGTAAGTAATATTTATAAAAGTAAAATTATGTTTTCTGTCATCTTTTCTGCTAAAGGAATCTTCATACATCTAAGTCCAGTTACCAATCTCTATCCTAAGAAGAATTATAGAACTTTTGCTAATAAATTGTTATACCACAATTGGGAGATAACAGAATACTTACAAATTTTAATAATTTAGTGCTGGAAGGAACCATGCAGTTAGGCAACTGAGGCCTGTAAAGGTGGAGCCACTTGCCCAAAGAGGCTATGCTGTGTTATAGCTAGGCCTGGCCTTGGCTCCCTGGGAGTCGAGTGCTCTTGCTCTCGTACTATATTATGCAGCCCTAAAACAGACAAAGGAGGAACGTCCAACTGCACAGTCGGCTGGGTGTGGTAGCTCACGTCTGTAATCCCAGCACTTTGGGAGGCCAAGGCAGGAGGATCGCTTAAGCCCAGGAGTTCGAGATCAGCCTAGACAACATAGTGAGACCTTATCTCTACAAATAAAAAAAAATTAGCCCGGCATGGTGGCATACACCTGTAGTCCCAGCTGCTTGGTAGGCTGAGGTAGATGGAACGCTTGAGCCCGGGAGTTTGAGGTTCTAGTGAGCTATGATCTCACCACTGAACTCCAACCTGGCCAACAGAATGAAACCCTATCTCTTTAAAAAAAAAAAAAAAAAAAAAAAAAAAAAAGCACAGTCATGGTTTCTAATTGATTGATTGTATACTATGTCAGCTTTTTAAAAGGGGACAGCTATTTGTCTTAGAGTTTTCTTACTGAGATAGTGAAAGAATAAATGTAAACAGATCTGGTTACATAGTAAATTCTTCTGAGGCAAGCGAAACATGTTTATACCCTCGACAGGAGAGTTTTTCCTAAACCTTTTTAACAGTTTATTTTATATTCTTGAATATGCCTTTTATATGGTAGCAGTTACTCCTCAGATTTGTATAACTTTATCCGCTCACTCTAAGGCATAGAAAACCTTCCCTTCTCTTTCATGCCTGATGTTTTCCTTTGGGAAATTTAGACTTCATGGAATGTACTCTAAGATTTCTTACAAAGAAGATACAGAGTTGGGTTGGGAAACTTGTGTTCATTCACGCCAAAATACTGTTTTTTTGTTACCTCGTTTTGCATACTGATAAGATTAAAAGCACACAAATTAATGTAACCAAACTTTTTCTGATTGATTTTTACACAGGTGCTGCTTTTACTGAAGGTTTATCGAGTGGTTTAAGTACTTCTGTTGCTGTGTTCTGTCATGAGTTGCCTCATGAATTAGGTAAGATAACCACATAAATTATATTTACCAGGTGGGTGAAACGTCCTAGTGTTACTGGCTTTTGCTAATGGTAGTTGAGCAAGCTTCTTCATCAATTCCGTGCCTTCTCATATGTCTGCTAACCAGCATACTGATGACATCAGGGATCATCTTCATACATACAAAGTGAATAAGACTACAGGATACAAAGGAATCATCTTCCATTAACAGAAGCTGAGAAAGAGAATCTCATTGGAATTGAAGGGAAGTGGATGAGTTGTGTTTTGAATATTGTTCTTCTTTGTCATTGGGCCTTAAAACCTTCCCTAGTTCTGGATCCCAGTTCACGTCCTTGCTTTTCTTCTTACAGGGATATATTCACACACATACTGCCGATACCATTTTCACTTTTGTTCCTTGTTATATGTTCAGCCATTCCTTATAATCTTCAGCATCTAATTTATGTTCCACATTCAAGTCCCATGAAGCCCCTCTCTTATTTCCATCTTCATGTGTCTCTTTTCTCCTTTTATAATTGTAGCATTAAACTCTTCAGCTCTTAGTTATGCATTACCATTATCATTTGCTGATCATCTCATGTGTCTTCTCCACCCATTCCTCCCTTCTTTATGGCCAAATTCCAAGCTCCTTGAAAACAGTGCAAGACCACAATAGTAAATTTTTAGTATTTATCATTTTGACAAAGTGTAAGCCTTAAAAAAATTTTTTTTGGATAAGGTATCTGGCCGGGCGCAGTGGCTTACGCCTGTAATCCCAGCACTTTGGGAGGCCAGGGCAGGGGGATCACCTGAGGTCAGAAGTTTGAAACCACCGTGGTCAACATGGTAACACCCCATCTCTACTAAAAATAAAAAAATTAGCCAGGTGTGGTGGCATGTGCTTGTAGTCCCAGCTACTCAGGAGGCTGAGGCACGGGAATGGCTTGAACCCAGGAAGCGGAGGTTGCAATGAGCCAAGATGGTACCACTGTATACCAGCCTGGGTGACAGAGCAAGATGCTGTCTATAAAAAAAAAAAAAAAAAAAAAAAGAAAAGAAGAAGGAAAAAAAGAGTTTGTACATCAAGTTGAATGATGAAGAATAAAAAGGAAAAACAATAGTTTATACAGCTGTTAGGGTGATTTACTGAGTAACACTGCTTTAACCCTAGGTAATTCTTAATTTTGTCTCTTTTCCCCCCTCTCAAAAACACTGGAAAATTTTCTTAAATCTGGGAAGTATCTTGGTATGTGTCTTAAAAATGATTTCTCAATGACTTTCCTCCTTTTTTGTGTTCTGTTAAAGGTGACTTTGCTGTTTTACTAAAGGCTGGCATGACCGTTAAACAGGCTGTCCTTTATAATGCTTTGTCAGCCATGCTGGCGTATCTTGGAATGGCAACAGGAATTTTCATTGGTCATTATGCTGAAAATGTTTCTATGTGGATATTTGCACTTACTGCTGGCTTATTCATGTATGTTGCTCTGGTTGATATGGTAAGTTTTTAAGAAATCTTATTACATTATTGACCAACAATAAAATAGAGAAAATATTCGGTAAAGCCTCATTTTTTTCTCTCTCTCTTTTTAGGGGAGCAGGAAGTTGAATCTTGCTATGTTGCCCAGGCTGGTCTCAAACTCCTGAGCCCAAATGATCCTTCCACCTCAGCCTCCTGAGTAGCTAGGACTATAGGCTCAATAAAATAGCATTTTTTCTTTTTTCTTTTTTTTTCTTTTTTTTTTTGGCTGGGCACAGTGGCTCACACCTGTTAGTCCAGCATTTTGGGAGACCAAACCAGGGAGATCACTTGAGGCCAGGAGTTCAAGACCAGGCTGGTCAACCTGGTGAAATCCCATCTCAACTAAAAAATACAAAAAAATTAACCAGGGGTGGTGGCATGTGCCTGTAGTCCCAGCTACTTGGGAGGCTGAGGCAGGAGAATCAGTTGAACCCAGGAGGTGGAGGTTGCAGTGAGCTGAGATTGCACCACTACACTCCAGCCTGGACAACAGAGAAAGACTGTCTCAAAAAAAAAATCATTTTTTTAAAAAAGGTTTTAAATGCAGTCATTATGAGAAGTGATTCTATATTCAGAAATTTGTGACATATAAGAATATAGGTTCTTCAGAGTTTTTTTTTTTTTTTTTGGATTGTTGATCACACCTTTATCTTGCTTAATATGTATCAGGATTCACAAAAATACCTATATCCTTCTGATGTATTATTTTAGGATACGATCTCAGTAATCAGGCAGTGAATTTTCTATAGATTTGTAGGAAATCTAGGACAAGACACATATTGTTGGCATGCTGTATACTTCAGAATGCTTAGTTTATTAGTCAACAAAGGAGTCATATCTTTTTGTCGCTAATGTCCTCAAAACAATCCCAGCCAATCTTACTGCTAAAATTGTATTTTATTATTTTATTTTTATTTTTTACTTTGTAAGCAAAGACAATATATATCTTATATAGTATAAGGTTTTCTATCTCTGAACTAAAGACAAACTACATGTTATATCCAGTTCAGATATGCAGCCAGTTACTGAAATAGGAAAATCAATGTAGCTTTTCAATTTCCAGTGGAGCACACTGAACCAATACAAACCTTTTCTTGCCCAGAACATCATGAGTAGTCATTGTTAAACTGCTAGGAAATGCTGTGTGACATTATTAGCTAGAGTCAGTATGTATGTAATCATGTTTTAAGGAATTAACTCACAGTATATCTAGCTACAAATAAAGCTAGTATACTGTCCTACAAATTTTTCTAAAAACTAATCTGTAGTTCTAAAAACTTAAATGTCACTCTTATTTTCCCTTACCTTTTTTTTTTTTTAAGGTACCTGAAATGCTGCACAATGATGCTAGTGACCACGGATGTAGCCGCTGGGGATATTTCTTTTTACAGAATGCTGGGATGCTTTTGGGTTTTGGAATTATGTTACTTATTTCCATATTTGAACATAAAATCGTGTTTCGTATAAATTTCTAGTCATGGTTTAAATGCTAGAGTAGCTTAAAAAGTTGTCATAGTTTGAATAGCTCATAGGGAGATGAGTTTGTATGCTGTACTATGCAGCATTTAAAGTTAGTGGGTTTTGTGATTTTTGTATTGAATATTGCCGTCTGTTACAAAGTCAATTAAAGGTACGTTTTAATATTTAAGTTATTCTATCTTGGAGATAAAATCTATATGTGCAATTCACTGGTATTACCATTCTATTATGTAAATGAGATTTGGCATGACATGTTCTGTATATTTCAGGAAAAAATGTCTTTAATGCTTTTTCAAGAACTAACACAGTAATTCCTATACTGGATTTTAGGTCTCTGAGGAACTGCTGGTGTTTAGGAATAAGAGTATGCATGAAGCCTAAAATACCAAGAAAGCTTATACTGAATTTAAGCAAAGAAATAAGGGGGAAAAAAGAAGAATCTGAGAATTGTGGAGGCATAGATTCTTATAAAAATCACAAAATTTGTTGTAAATTAGAGGGGATAAATTTAGAATTAAGTATAAAAAGGCAGAATTAGTATAGAGTATATTCATTAAACATTTTTGTCAGGATTATTTCCCATAAAAACATAGTGAGCACTTTTCATATACTAATTTAGTTGTACATTTAACTTTGTATAATACAGAAATCTAAATATATTTAATGAATTCAAGCAACATATCACTTGACCAAGAAATTGGAATTTCAAAATGTTTGTGCGGGTATATACCAGATGAGTACAGTGAGTAGTTTTATGTATCACCAGACTGGGTTATTGCCAAGTTATATATCACCAAAAGCTGTCTGATTGGGTATTCTGGTTACCTGGTTTACAAAAGTATCAGAGTAGTAAAACTTTGATATATATGAGGATATTAAAACCATACTGAGTATCATTTGACTTCGATTCAGAAAGTACTTTGGTATCTCTCAGTGCTTCAGTGCTATCATTGTGAGCAATTGTCTTTTATATACAGTACTGTAGCCATACTAGGCCTGTCTGTGGGATTCTCTAGATGTTTCTTTTTTACACAATAAATTCCTTATATCAGCTTGATATCAGACGTCTGGTTTTCTTTTCTTTTTAAAAAATTTTTTTACCATCAGAACCATTTTTAACTGTAGAGTTCAGTAGTTTTAAGTATATTCATGTTGTGCAATGAATCTCCAGAACTTTTTCATCCTGCAACACTGAAACTCTATACCCACTCAACAGCAACTCCCCATTTTCCCTAAGCCCCTGGTAACCACCATTCTACTTTCTGTTCCTAAAAAATTGAGCTATCTGATTTTTTTAAATTATAATTTGGATTGTAGTATACTGATCAATTCATTTATATTATCGTATTAGGTGGCCTTATTCAATTTTTAAATTGTTTATCACAAAGGGTACTTCAAAAAATATTGGTCCAGTTTGTTCTCGGGTGTCTTTTTTTTTTTTTTCCTAAACAACTGGGCCTAAAACTGTAGAAGAATCATTATTAATACTCTACAGTCTCAAGAGAGTCAATGTTTTAATTTAAGATCTTTACGATGGAGAGCTTGTGATGAGACTCAGTGCTTGAGAGAGACTCCAGGTATTATTATTTATAGGTCCTGGGAAGTACATGGCACATCTGGAGGCCACACACATGAAGGTCAGGAAATGCAGGCAGGGAAAGAGAGGGACCTGTGGGCCAGTGCCTTTATTGGGTCCAGGGCATTATTCAAACAAGTTTCCCATGAGGAGTTTCAATTAGGTTGAAAGCAAGCAGGCATCAGTTCCAGGGGACCACTCTGACTGAGAGGTGGTCACTGTGACATATCCACACAGCCCATGTGAGGGTCAACGAGGCCATTCAGGCAAGCTGCATCTAGCTGTCCCATAGCAAAGTGGTTGACAGTGAGCAGCTGTATAAGGCAGCCATCTGGATGGACCACATTGGGGAACTGGGAGACATAGAACTGGAAACTGTCAAGGGTGACTGAGCTCTGCTTCTGTATGGGAAAGTCCAACTTATATTCACAATGACTGCCAAGGCCACATAAAATTACAAGCATTTGCTACAGTCAGTAACAAGTGGACAACACCACCCCTCCTTCGTCTAGGGCTTACTGAGAGACCACGTCACCAGCATTTCTGTTTCTCAGACCAAGCGAAGGGGATGGGTATCAGAATTACCTGGTTGGGGATGCCTACATGGATGAAATTAAGCATCCCCTTTGGTTGAATAGATTACTCTGCTTCAGAAACTCACAGACCTACCACAGTGCCACTGCTAGATCAGTGCAAGGTGAGGAAGTTCTTGTAATAACTGAAAATGCACCTCTAGGAGTGTGGTGAGCACAGTTGTCCCTTCTTTCACAGGGATTCTGAAGGTAGAAGGTGTGCTGGACCAGCCCACAGAAACAGGATGAAATAGGAACTACGGTTCCCACTCCAGCTGGAACCTGTTAACGGGTATGTGGAAGATTCAAATAGTCCCCATCACTCTCTGTCAGAGGATGGAGATGAGAGGAAAATGCAAGAGCTGTAGAATATGGACCAAAGGCTGATTTTTGGGAGGGAACAAAACTTGTCAGACTGGCCAAAAAAAAAAAAAAGTCACAAATAGAAATATCTTCAATTAAAGGGGAGATATAAATAGAGTAGATTCGAGCAATTGTAAAAATCAGCCTACATATTTGAGAACTTTTTGATATGGATTAATTTTCTGGGAAAATACAAAATGTTCACTCAAGAAAAAAAATATGATCACCACATCAAAATTCTCCCCTTCTCCGCCCCAAACATAGGCCCAGTTTACAGTGTTTTACCAAAACTTCAAGACATAAATCCCTCATTTGTCCAAATAGTTTCCGGGATTTAAAAGAGAAAGCTCATGTTAATTGAGGTTTAACTTTGTAGTGTAACTTTGATACCAAAACCATGTTAGGAAAGGCAATTTGCCTTGGACCCTAAGAGTCCCTGCACTTTTGTGCTGGATATGTCAAGAATGCAAGGCCCTGATCACTCTTTGCCTTGGCCAGTTATCAGTGAGCAACCTTGAAGGATGAGGTTCTGGCTGGGCACGGTGGCTCACACCTGTAATGCCAACAATTTGGGAGGCCGAGGCGGATGGATCATGATGTCAGGAGATCGAGACCATCCTGGTCAACATGGTGAAATCATGGTCTCTACTAAAAATACAAAAATGAGCTAGGCGTGATGGTGCATGCCTGTAATCCCAGCTATTCAGGAGGCTGAGGCAGGAGAATCGCTTGAACCAGGGAGTCGGAGATTGCAGTGAGCTGAGATGGTGCCACTGCACTCCAGCCTGGTGACAGAGCAAGACTACGTCTCAAAAAAAAATCCAAAACAAGCCAAAAAAAAAAAAAAAGAGGTTCTGAGGCAAAGGGCAGGTGTTGTATAATATAAAGGAAGTAGATTCCCCAAGCCCAGTGACCTTCAACTGCTAAATGCCACCTAAACTCACTGCATGTGCAGCCCCTCTCTGGAACTTTTCACTTTGCTCCTGTGGGATTCAGGGGTCAAGGGGAACTGATGTAAACTTTATTGCTGTGAGCCATAAAGTTCTTCTTCGGTGACCCAGGAGTGTCACATCTTCCAGCATCCATGAAACAGTAACAGGCTGACTTGTAATTATAAGGTGGGTAAAATTTCAGAGCTGGACAAAACCTCATAGGAAAAGCAGAAATTCATATAGATAAAAGAATCCTAGATAAAATAGCAAATCAAGCTCAACAGTATATAATATGATTAAGTAAGGTGATCCCAAGGAATACAAGGAATGGCTCAACATCAGAAAACCTAGTACCATCATATACCATGTTAACAGATTAAAGAGAAAAATCACAAATTTAATAAAATATTCAGGATTAAAGAAAAACATTTCAGCATACAAAAATAGAAGAAAATGTTTACAATTCGGAAGGTCTACTAAAAACTTGCCTTTTTCCTCAATACTCCCATCCTGTGAAGTCAAGGGTTTAAGAATGAGCAGCAGAGGGGGGTGAAAATGTGCAGAGAGGAAGGAACTACTGGTAGACCAGAAAGATAAACTATAATACAACTCATGGATGGAGCTTGACTTTCTCAGCTTGTCTGCTTACCTATAAAATACTATGAAAATTGAGGTAGCAAATTGCTGCAATTCCATAGCTATCATCGTAAGCACTGAGTCACTAATGGCTACAATTATTTTTTTTCCTTTTTTAAAAATTGCGGCAAAATGCAAATAACATAAAATTTACCATTTTAGCAATTTGTAGGTATACAGGTCAGTGACATTAAGTACATTCACGTTGTTGTACAATCATTACCATTCATCTCCAGAACTTTTTCGTCATCCCAAATTGAAACTCTGTAGCCATTAAATAATAATTCCCCATTCCTCCCTGACAGAAAGCAGGACAGTGGTCCCAACCCCTAGTAACCACTGTCTTACTTTCTTCTCCTCTACGTACTGGAGTATTCCAGATAGGTCAAGTAAGTGAGGTCGTACCATATTTCTCCTTTTTTGCCTGCCTTATTTATCTGTGCATAATGTCTTAAAGGTCTATCCATGTTATGACATGTGTCAGAATTTTATTCCCTTTTGAGGCTGAAAATGAATGTGTATTAGAGTTCTCCAGAGAGACAGAACCAATAGGAGATAGAAAGATAGGTAGATAGATAGAGAGAGAGATTAGATAGATGATAGATAGATAGATAGGAGGGGATTATGGGATTATTAGGGAAATTGACTCATACAATTGTGGAGGCTGAGAAGTCCCACAACAGGCCGTCTGCAAGCTGGAGACCCTGGAATGCCAGGAGCATGGTTCAGTCCATGTCTGAAGGCTTCAAACCCAGGGTTGCCGAGAGTGTGACTCTCAGACCAAGACCAAAGACCTGAGAACCCAGAAAGCCACTGGTGTAAGTCCTGAAGCCCAAAGGCCAGGAAGCCTGGAGTTGTTGTACAAGGACAGAAGAGAAAGAATGTACCCCAGTTCCCACAGATACACCGACATATTCACCTTGTCTCTGTTTCTGTTCTCTCTGGGCCCCCAGCAGATTGCAATGTGCCTGCCCACATTGAGGGCAGATCTTCCCTACCTAGTCCACTCAGACTCACATGCTCATCTCCTCTGGAAACACTCTCACAGACACACTCCAAAATAATGGATTACCAGGTTTCTGAGTATTCCTTAATCAAGTTGACACCTAAAATTAACCATCGCACATTGTAAGTGTATGACACATCGTGTTTGTTCATTCATTGATGGACACTTAAGTTGCTTCCACCTTTGGGCTATTGTGAATAATGCTGCTATAAACATATGTATAC
Source organism: Theropithecus gelada (assembly GCF_003255815.1). Taxonomy (NCBI): domain Eukaryota; kingdom Metazoa; phylum Chordata; class Mammalia; order Primates; family Cercopithecidae; genus Theropithecus; species Theropithecus gelada. The sequence goes on along the minus strand of NC_037686.1, from coordinate 28,105,223 downwards.
AAATACATGTTTGAGTCCCTGCTTTCAATTCCTTTGGGTATATACTCAGAAGAGGAACTGCTGGATCATATGGTAATTCTATGTTTAATTTTTTGAGGTATCATCATACAGTTTTCCACAATAGTTGTACCATTTTACATTCCCACTAGCAATGTTTATATTATTTTTGTTGCTTAGGGTTCTTTTTTCTTTTATGATAACCATCCTAATGGATGTGGTGTCTCATTGTGGTTTTGACTTGCATTTCTCTAGTGATGTTGAATATCTTTTCATGTGCTTTTTGGACATTTATATATCTTTGGAGAAATATCTATTTAAGTCCCATCAGGACCCTCTTCCAACACTGGGGGTTACAATTCGACGTGAGATTTGGGGGGATACAAATTCAAACCATATCACGATATTTATGTAAGTCTGGTTTTTGTATCAGAGTAATCCTGATCACATAAAACGAGCAGAGAAGTATTTTTTCCTCTTCTATGTTCTGGAAGAGATTTTGTAGAATTCACCATTGAAACAATCTGGGCATGGAGTTTTCTTTAAAAGTTTTTATCCATGAATTCAATTTCTTTAATAGATATAGGAACATTCAGGATACATATGTGATATTGAATGAGTTTTAGTTAGTACTTTGTGTCCTTCAAGAAGTTGTTCCATTTTACCTCAGTTGCCAAATTTATAGCCATAGAGTTATTCATAGTCTTTGCCTATTTTCTTACCAGCAGTAGCTTCTGTGGGGATATCATTCATACTATTGTTAAAGTGTCTTTTCTCTTTTTTCCCTCATCAGTCTGACTACAGGTTTATCAATCTTGCTGATTTTTTTTCAAATAAGATTTTGGTTTCATTTTCTTATTCATCTGTTTTCAATTGCATTGATTTCTGCAATTATCTTCATTATTTCCTTTCTTCCATTTTTTTTGGTTTTACTTTGATTTTAATTTCTAATATATTAAAGTGGAACCTTAGAATATTGATTTGAAATCTTTTTAATACAAGCATTTAATACTATAAATTTCCCTCTAGACACTGCTTTACCTACAATCCCGCAAATTTTGATATATTGCATTTTCATTTTGTCTGCTTGAAAATAAATTAAAAGAAGGGAGTCCTAAAAGGAGAGCTACCTGGGAGGCTGACATGGGAAAATCTCTTGAGCCCAGGAGTTGAAGACCAACCTGGGCAACTTAGTAAGACCCTATCTTTAAAAAAAAAATAGGATAAAGAATACTGAAAAATTACACTTGCATAAATTTGGAAACTTAGATCAAATGGACCAATTCCTCAAAACACACAAATTATCAAAACTCACCCAGGATAAATAAGCAACCTAAATAGCACTGTAACTATTAAAGAAGTTGAATTTATACACTTTGGGAGGCCAAGTCAGGCAAATCACTTAAGTCCAGAAGTTCAAGACCAGTCTGGCCAACATGGCAAAACCCCATCTCTACTAAAAATGCAAAAATTAGCTAGACGTGGTGGTGCACACCTGTAGTCCCAGCTACTCAACTTGGGAGGCTGAGGCACAACAATCATTTGAACCTGGGGGGCAGAGGTTGCAGTTAGCTAAGATCATACCACTGCACTCCAGCCTGGGTGACAGAGCAAGATTCTGTTGAAAAAAATAAATAAATAAAAAGTTGAACTTATAGTTAAAACCTTCTGAAGAAGAAATTCCAGGCTGAGATGGTTTCATTGGTGAATTCTACCAAATATGTAAAGAAAAATGATAGCAATAGTACATGACCTCTTTTGGAAAATAGAAGAGAGGGAAACACCTCTTAACCCATTTTATAAGGACATTACCCTGGTATCAAAACCAGACAAGCGACAGCAAAAAGGAGACAGACAAATTCCTAGGCAGACAGGGAGAGGTCCCTGGTGAAACCCAACCTTCAAGCCAAAGACAGCCTGAAGCCTGAAAACCGAGCTGCCAGTTGTGGATAGAGTCCATGACTGGAGTGAGAACTTTCTTGATACATTTTAGCCTATCAAATGGTGCTTTTTCCAGCCCACCTATGGACCAATCAGCATGTACTCCCCCATTCTGAGCCCATAAAAACCCCAGACTTAGCCTCACTACCCACTCTCGGGCCCCCTCTCTGCTGAGAGCTTTCTGTCTGTGGCTCAGTAAAATTCTTCTCTGCCCTACTCACTCTCTGGTATCTCTGTACCTTATTCCTCTTGGTCCTGGGACAAGAACCCAGAACTCGCCAAGCTGCGAGCGGCAGGACTGAACAAGCTGTAACAAGACCCCATTCGTCAAGCTGTGGGCAGCAGGAATGAGAGAGAGCTGTAACATTTCTTGGGGGCAGAACTTGGGACTCCCAGGCAAGAGCTGTAACACTCTTTGGGGCTCTGTGGTTACTGATGTCTCCAAGTTTTCAGGTGCCACCATGTTCCCCTCATCTAGATGCCGGTGCCTAACATGGAAACCATTCACAGCATGCCTGATCCAGCCACAGGTTGAGTGCGGATCCCACAGCCTGTGTGGGATCCAAGCCCGGCGCGAGCCAAGCAGAGCCTTCTGGGTCGAGCCCACAGAGTGCACCCAGCAGGCTCAAGTAAGGTCCTGGACAGAGTTCACAGCAGCCAAAGAGATTTCCAGCTGCCAATGTAACACCAAAGGAATCCTGTAACACTGAAACCCTCCCTTCTGCTCGCTGAGCAATGGGGGAGAAAAAAAAAACTGCTGGGAGCCATTCCCTTCCACTTGCTGAACTACAAGAGCCACAACACAAGGACAATACAAGAAAACTACAGACCAAGAAAAACCTCATGATTTTATCAATTAGTACAGAAAAAGATGTCTGATAAAAATTAACAGTGGGGAGGCACCAAGATGGCCAGATAGAAGCAGCTCCCATCTGCAGCTCTGAGCTAGACCAACACAGAAGGTGGCTGATTTCTGCATTTCCAACTGAGGTACCCAGTTCATCTCACTGGGACTGGCTGGGCGGTAGGTGTAACCCATGGAGAGAGAGCAGAAGCAGGGTGGGGTGTCACTTCACCCAGAAAGTGCACAGACCAGGGAAACCTCTCTTCCCTAGCCAAGGGAAGTGGTGAGGGACTGTGCCACCAACCAGGAGCACAATGCTTTTCCCACAGTTTTTTCCAATCCGTGGATCAGGAGATTCCCTTGTGGCGAGGTTACAGAGAAATAGGAATGCTTTTACACTGTTGGTGGGAATGTAAATTAGTTCAACCATTGTGGAAGACAGTGTGGCAATTCCTCAAAGATTTAGAACAAGAAATACCGTTTGATCCAGCAATTCCATTACTGGGTATATACCCAAAGGAATAGAAATCATTCTATTTTAAAGACACATGCACACGTATGTTCAATGAAGCACTACTCACAATAGCAAAGACATGGAATCAACCCAAATGCCCATCAATGATAGGCTGAATAAAGAAAATGTGATATATATACACCATAGAATACAATGCAGCCATAAAAAGGAATGAGATCATGTCTTTTGCAGGGACGTGGATGAATCTGGAAGCCGTTATCCTCAGCAAACTAATGCAGGAACAGAAAACGAAACACATGGCATGTTCTCACTTATAAGTGGGAGTTGAAAAATGAAAATAAGTGGACACAGGGAGGGGAACAACATTTACTTGGACGTTTTTGGGGAGGGTAGGGGTGGGAGATCACTAGAGAAAAGAGCTGACACATGCTGAGCTTAACACCTAGGTAATGGGTAGATAGGTGCAGCAAACCAGGCCAAAGTAGGAGGATCACTTGAGTCCAGGAGTTCAAGTCAAGCCTGGCCAACATAGTGAGACTCCCTCTCTATAAAGAAATTTAAAAATAAGCCAGACATCGTGGTGTGCACCTGCTACTAGGCAGGCTTTTGTTGGAAGATTGCTTGAGCCCAGAAGTTCAAGGCTGTAGTGAATTATGATCACACCACTGCACTCTAGCCTGGGCAATAGAGCCTGTCTCTTTAAAAAAAAGTTAACCATATATGATTAAGAAAAACAACTCAGTAAATTATAGTTAACATCATACCTATTGGTGAAAGACACATGCTTTTCATCTAAACTCAGATATAAAACAAGGATGTCAGCTGGGCATGGTGTCTCACGCCTTTTAATCCCAACTCTTTGGGAGGCCAAGGTAGGAGGATTGCTTGAAGCCAAGAGTTCAAGACCAGCCTGGGCAACATAGTAAGACTCTGTCTCTATGCAAAATTTTAAAATGAGCCAGGTATGATGGCATGTGCCTGTAGTCCCAGTTATTTGGGAGGCTGAGGTGGGAGGAGCGCTTGGACCCAGGAGTTTGAGGTTGCAGTAAGCCATGATCATACCACTGCACTCCAGCCTATGCAACAGAACAAGACTGTCTCTAAAAGTAAAAATTAAATTTTTAAAATAATATTCATTAGTAAAATAAAGTAAGAGAAATGCATATAGACCCTTCTATAACTGAGTGTCTTCACTGTAAAATGCATTTTTGAACTTTTTTCTCCAAACTCAGAATATGGGCTTGAAATGTACTTTGAAACTCTTTGTTTCTCTCCCTTTTCTACCAGACACTCCCTTGCACCATACTCACTTATCTAACCATCTGCTTGTTTAAAAGTTCCAGGGGCTAATCTTGAAACAAGCTAGGCATGGAGCCCTTAGGAAATCCTTCTATTTAGGGGAGTCCATAAACAATTAGTTCACCATCATCAGGCTGAAGTCAAGATAACATCAACAAGACTTCTGAATAGGTGATTATCCAAGATAGCCATCAGAACAAGGCATGCAGAGCTGCACTCTGCAGCACTCCTACATGATTCTCACAGCAAGTTTCTCTTTTGAAATTCCCTCAGTCAGCCCAAGAGTTTGAGATGATCTCTTTGTGACTTGAGCTCAGCTATCTCCCTAACTGATGGCATTTGAAACAAAGGTTACTTTTCTTTTACCATGCATTGTTTCTTGTGTGTTTAGCTTGATTGGTGGTGAGCAGCTGGACCTGAGTTTGGTTACACTTCTAGAAGTAATAAGTGAATTTAGCTTTGTAGAGGATACAATATCAACACACAAAAGTCAATTATGTTTCTATTTACTGACAATGAACAATTGGAAATTAAAATTAAGAAACAACATTCCATTTAAAATTGCTCCCCCCAAATTGCAACACTTAGGTGTGATTCTAACAAAACATGTACAGGATGTTTATACTAAAAACTACAAAATACTATTAAAAAAAAAAAAAAAAGCGGCCGGGCGTGGTGGCTCATGCCTGTAATCCCAGCACTTTGGGAGGCCGAGGCGGGCAGATCATGAGGTCAGGAGATCGAGACCATCCTGGCTAACACAGTGAAATCCTGTCTCTACTAAAAATACAAAAAATTAGCCAGGCGTGGTGATGGGCACCTGTGGTCTCAGCTACTCGGGAGGCTGAGGCAGGCGAATGGCGTGAACCCGGGAGGCAGAGCTTGCAGTGAGCAGCGATCGTGCCACTGCACTCCAGCCTAGGCGACAGAGCGAGACTCCATCTCAAAAAAAAAAAAAAAAAAGCTAAATGAGAGACATGCTATGTTCATAGATTGGAAAACTCAACATAATAAATATTTTCATTTCAATCAAAATCATTGCAGGATCTTCTTAAGTATAGACAGCTGATTCTTGAATTTATATAGAAAGGCGAAGGAATGAGAACAACCAAAACTTTTCTGAAGAAGAATAAAGTTGATAGAATCATACTATCTGACTTTCAGACTTACTATAAACCTACCATAATCATGACTTGGTTGTTCTGACCAAGGGAAAAGCATACAGATCAATGAAGCAGAATAGAAAGCCTAGAAATAGACTTACACAAATATAACCAACTTATTTTTGATACAGGCGAGAAGACAATTAAATGGTTTAATAGCAGTCTTTTCAAAAAATAGTGTTGAAACAATTGAATACTACGGGCAAAAAAAAAAAAAAAAAAAAAAATGAACATGCAAACTTTATACCTGTACAGAACTTTATCCAAAATGGATCATAGATATGAATATAAAACCGTAACACTTTTAAAAGAAAATATAGGAGAAAAATCTTCCTAACCTGGGGTTAGGCAAAACTTGAACCAGAAGCACAATCCATAAAAGAATAAATTGATAATTTGTTTCAGCAAAATTGAAAATGTTTGGACAGGCAATGTTTGGAGCAGTAGCTCACACCTGTAATCCCAGCACTTTGGGAGGCCAAGGCAGGAAGCTTGTGCCCCAGAGTTCGAGACCAGCCTGAGCAATTGAGCAGCATGGTGAGACTCCATCTCTGCCAAAAAATAAAAAAGTAAAAAATTAACTGAGCATGGTGGCATGTGCCTGTGGTCCCAGCTACTCAGGAGGCGGAGATAGGAGGATCCCTTGAGTCTAGGAGGTCAAGGCTGCAGTGAGCCATGTTGGTGCCACTGTGCTCCAGCCTGGGCAACAGAGTGAGACCCTGTCTCCTCCACCAAAAAAAAAAAAAAAAAAATTGAAAATTTTTGTTTTGTCAGAATAGAAAAGAGAAGCTATGAACTGGGAGGAAAATATTTGTAAATCACATATCCAACCAAGAACTTGTTTTCAGAATATAAAAACAACTCTCATAACACAACAGTGAGAAAACAAACAACCTAGTTCTTTAAAATGGGGAAAAAACTTGAATAGATATGTCACCAAAGAGAACACATGGTAGCACATGAAAAGAGTTCAATAGGGCCGGGCATGGTGGTTCATGCCTGTAATCTCCAGCACTTTGGGAGGCTGAGGTGGGCGGATCACAAGGTCAGGAGATCGAGACCATCCTGGCTAACATGGTGAAACCCCGTCTGTACTAAAAAATACAAAAAATTAGCCGGGCGTGGTGGCGGGCGCCTGTAGTCCCAGCTACTCGGGAGGCTGAGGCAGGAGAATGGCATGAACCCGGGAGGCGGAGGTTGCAGTGAGCCAAGATTGCACCACTGCACTCCAGCCTGGGGAACAGAGTGAGACTCCGTCTCACATAAAAAAAAAAAAAAAAAAAAAAAAAAGAAAGTTCAACAGCATAAATCACTAAGGAAACGCAAATTAACACCATGACAACCTATCAGTTCTCACCTCCTAAAATGGCTAAAATTAAAAATTCTGACAATATCAATATCCAGCAAGCATGTGGAGTTACTAAACTTTCATACATTGGTGGTGGGTATGCAAAATGGTACAGCCTCTATGGAAAACAATTTGGTCATTTCTTACAAAGGTAAATATATAACCACATTATGGGTACATTATGACCCAATGATCCCTCTCCTGTGTATTTGCCCTAGACTAATTAAAACCTAACATTTGCACAAAAACTTGTATAGCAGTTCTATTTATAATCACCAGAAACTGGAAACCACCCAAGCGTTTTTCTACAGTTGAATGGATAAATAATGCTGTGGTATATTTGTATAATGCAATACTACCCAGTATTGAGAAGAATAAACTATTGACACAGGCAACAACCTCCATGAATATCATGGTGATTTTGCTAAGTGAAAGAAAGCAGACTCACAAGGTTACATATTACATGTTTCCATTTATATGGTGCTCTGGAAAAGATAATATGATAGGAAGAAAAGATCGGTGGTTTCCCAGGGTTAATTTTGGGAAGGGTGTGACGGTAATGTAAAATAGTAGCATAGGAGTTTGATTTTGCGGGGACAGGAGTTGAGAGATGGTAATGGAATCATTCTGTATCCTGATTTTGGTGGTGGTTACACAAATCTATATGTATTGAAACTCACAGAATTCTACTACATAGGAAAAAACTTAGTCGTAAGCTTTTTTTTCTAAAGAAGGATGAGGTGGATATTTCTCTTGATTGAACCATACAGTGTAAAATATTGAGTTATTTATGCCTGGGTGTGGGTGTACTTACAGAGATTTTGGAAGGATACACAGTACAGTGGAAGACATATATATATATATATATATAATTTTTTTTTTTGAGAGGAAGTCTCCCTCTGTCACCCAGGCTGGAGTGCAGTGGTGCGATCTTGGCTCACTGCCAGCTCCGCCTCCCGGGTTCACGCCATTCTCCTGCCTCAGCCTCCCGAGCAGCTGGGACTACAGGTGCCGGCCACCACGCCCAGCTAATTTTTTGTATTTTTAGTAGAAACGGGGTTTCACCATTCGCAGGATGGTCCCGATCTCCTGACCTCGTGATCCGTCCGCCTCGGCCTCCCAAAGTGCTGGGATTACAGGCGTAAACCACGGCCCTTGGCTGACTTTTGTATCCTTTATACATTTCTTTACTTGAATTTTATTTTTGACCATCTTTTTTATTGTGGTAAAATATACAATAACACAAAATTTACCATGTTACTCATTCTTAAGTGTACAGTTCAGTGGCATTAAGTACATTAACATTGTTGTGCAGTCATCTCCACCATCCATATTCAGAATTTTTACATCTTCTGAAAGTGAACCTGTGGATCCATTCAACAATAACTCCCCATTCAACAATAACTCCCCATTTCTTCTTTTCCCAGCCCCGGGCAAACACCATTCTACTTTGTCTCTCTGATTTTGACTACTCATATAAGTGGAATATATGATATGCATCCTTTTATAACTGGCTCATTTCACTTAATACAATGTTATCAAAGTTTTTTCATCTATGTTGAAGCATGTGTCAGAATATCATTCTTTTTTAAAGCTAAATACTATTCCAATGAATGCATATAACAGATTTAGAATGTAAACCCATGCGGTGAGCCCAACTTAGTAGAACCACTCTGCCACCTTGTGGAATTTTAACGCAACTTCAAATTTTACAAATTGAGAAGATGACTAATTTAGAAATGATGCTACTAGTGTTCAATTACTAGTTATTTTCTGGTGTCAATTTAAAGAACTAGTTTTATTTAACATAACTATGCAAGATGTATGTGAAGAGAACTTCAAATGCTGCTGATAGGCCAAAATATTTGAGTAAATGTAAAGTTATTTCCTATTCTTGGATAGGAGGAATGGACTACAAACATGAAAGACACAAATGGCTTTTTATCATATAAAAGCTTACATATTACAGGATTTCAATCTCACTCATACGAAAAAAATGCAATTTAAAAATTGTCTACAAAAATTGTAGACAGAACAAATTTCTCTCCAAAAAAGTTGTAGACAAAAAATTATCTACAACATGAATGAAACTTGAAAACATATGGTAAAATGGAAAAAGCCAGATACAAAAGAATAGATATCATAGTTGTCCCTTATTTATTTATTTATTTATTTATTTATTATTTTTGAGATGGAGTTTTGTTGTTTCTCCCTCGTTGCCCAGGCTGGGGCGCAATGGCATGATCTCGGCTCACTGCAACCTCCGCCTCCGGGGTTCAAGCGATTTTCCTGCCTCAGCCTCCTGAGTAGCTGGGATGACAGGCACCCGTCACAATGCCCAACTAATTTTCTTGTATTTTAGTAGAGATGGGGTTTCACCATGTTGGCCAGGCTCGTCTTGAACTCCTGACCTCAGGTGATCCGCCCCCCCTTGGCCTCCCAAAATGCTGGGATTACAGGTGTGAGCCTCTGCGTCCAGCCCTTGTTCTTTTTTTTCAATATGGTGTCATCCTTTAAAAATAAGCCCTTTACTTCCATTTCATCTTAGCTTAAAACATTTGGCAAATGGGAAGAGGTTTTGAAGTAAGAAAAATAGCATTTACTGAGGTCTACTATAGTCCTCTACGTAATTCTCTCCAATCCTCATAACAGCCTTGCTGTGTAGGCCTTATTAGTTTCATATTGCAGATGACAAAATGAAGTTTGGAGAGGTTAATTGGTTTGGTAAAAGTCCCAAAGCTAGTTGATGCCACAGAAGAAACTTAAACTCCTGTCTATGGTCTCCAAAGTTGAAAATTTGGGAGTTCAAGTTGGGCATCTTTACTTTTCTTTTTTTTTAAACAGGGTCTCACTCTGTTGTCCAGGCTAGAGTGCACGTGGCACAATCATAGCTCACTACAACCTCAAACTCCTAGGCTCAATTGATCCTCCCACATCAGCCTCCTGAGTAACTGGGACTATAGGTGCACACCACCATGCCTGGCTTATTTATTTATATACATATTAGTAGAGATGAGATCTTGCTATGTTGCCTAGGCTGGGGCTTCCCTTCCTTCTTTCCTTTTTTTCCTTCCTTCCTTTTTTCCTTCCTCCCTTCCTTCCCTCCCTCCCTCCCTCCCTGCCTCCCTCCCTCCCTCCCTCCCTCCCTCCCTTCTTTCTTTCTTTTCTTTCTTTCTTTCTTTCTTTCTTTCTTTCTTTCTTTCTTTCTTTCTTTCTTTCTTTCTTTCTTTCTTTCTTTCTTTCTTTCTTTCTTTCTTTTTTTGTTGGGGACATCCTTTCTTAAAAGAGATTTCCCAATCGGATGTCTGATGTCCTTTTTCTCCATTTTGTTTGAGATGTGTGATTCCACCGTTAGAGATACAGCACATATCCTGAGCTATGAGGGGTTGGCTGACTGTGGATTTTCTTCTTTGCAGGAAAAGTACATGGTCCTGGATAGGGAGGCATGAAGTGGCTGATATGCCTGCCAAACAAGCTAGGCTTGCTGGGCTGCATCGTAAAATGCCAGGGTTTGAACAAAGGGGAAACATCCTACTATTCCAGAATTTGGCTGGAACAACCCCTGATCATTTTAGAGAAACACTGCCAAAGGAACGTGCTCATAGATGTGAGACAAAGGTCACAATGGATCTGAAAACTATTCATTCAACAAGTACTTATTGAGCCCCTACTATAACCAGACACTGTTCTATGCAGCGTTTGTTAATTAGAAAAATAGACCCAAATCCTTGCTGTCATGGAACTTTTATTCTAGTAAGAATAGTAAGAATAGGCAGAGAGGCTGGGGTCAGTGGCTCACGCCTGTAATCCCAGCACTGTAGGAGGCTGAGGTGGGAGGATCGCTTGAGGTCAGGAGTTTGAAACCAGCCTGGCCAACACGACAAAACCCTGTCTCTACTAAAAATGCAAAAATTAGCTGGACATAGTGGCATGTGTTTGTAATCCCAGCTACTGAGGAGGCTGAGGCATGAGAGTCACTCGAACCCGGGAGGTGGAGGCTGCCGCGAGTCAAGATTGTGCCAATGCGCTCCAGCCTGAGTGACAGAGAGAGACTCTGTCTAAAAAAAAAAAAAAAAAAAAAAAGAAAGAAAAGAAAAGAAGAGAAAGAAAGAAAGCAGAAGAAACCATGTGACTTTTCTGTGCAACACTTTGCAACAACTTCCCTTCTCACTCATGCAAAGTAAAAGCCAAAATTCCGGCAGTGGTTTATAAGGCCCTATCTGATCATTGTTCTCCCCTCACGCCTCATCTTACTGACTGTGTCCTACTCCGCTCCTCTTTGATCACCCACTCCAGCCACAGGAGTTCTCCTTGCTGCTCCTGAGCCACCCCAGGCACCCTCCTGTCCTAGGGCCTTTGTATTGGCCATTCTCTCTTTGAATACCCCGAAATAGCTGCGCGACTCACATGTCCCCTCCCTCAGATCTTAGAGTGGCACCTCAATAAGGCTGTTCCTAGCGAACCAAAATCCCAACTGCCATATCCCTTCCTCGACACTTTTCCGCATGGCACAACCAACACACCATATTACGCTTTCAACTGGTTCACTCTTCACTTTCACGGAAGCTCTGATGGAGGCACAAATTTTTGTTTGTCTTATTCATTGCCCTATCCTTAGTGCCTGGCTTATATTAGGTGTTCAGTATGTCAATGCCTTCCAGCCAAAGACCACCAGGAACATACCCGTAATTGAACAAATTGAGTTTTTGGCTTGCTGTCATGAGAGAGAACGTACAAGAGGGGGAACCATGGAGTGGATTATTAGCAAGGAGCATTTGGGCTTAAGTTAGGTGATTTGGCAGAGGTTTCAAGGAAGTGAGGTTTTGCTCTGAATTGGATGATGCCAGGAAGCAGGAATAATTCTCTGATTGGGTATCTTAATAAATTTTTTTTTAGAAGGAGGGAAGAAGAGAGCAAGGCTAAGGATATAATCGGTAAAGAAGTAGCAGTTATATTAGCAGGAAGAGGGGACTATTTTTGTGGTTTACACAGTGACTTTATTTTTTTCCTGTTCTTGGATAAGATTTATGAAGTGGTCTTGTTTTTGTTTGGTTTGGTTTTTATCTCACTTTACCAAGATCATAGAGTGCCCTTGTCTGATGTAGGTGCTCTGTGAGATTGTTTATGTTCATCAGGAGAATACCATGACCTGTCTGTGATGCCAGATGAGCTCCTAACATCACAGAGGGCCAGCTGATAGAGCCAGGCCAACTGCCCATGTCAGTGGTTTCTTTTCTCTTTTTCAAGTATATATTTGTAAAATGATTGAGTGACTGATTATAATGGTAGTCTTCATAAACCTAAAAGGCTATCATGTGGAAGTAGTTAGGCTAATTTTATAAGAATTCAGAGAGTAGAACTGGGACAATGGGGCCAGGCACGGGTGGCTCATGCCTGTAATCCCAGCACTTTAGGAGACCAAAGCAGGCAGATGACTTGAGGCCAGGAGTTTGAGACCAGCCTGGCCAACATGGCAAAACCCCATCTCTACTAAAAATACAACAATTAGCTGGGTGTGGTGGCGCTTGCCTGTAATCCCAGCTACTCAGGAGGCTGAGGCAAAAAAATCACTTGAACCTGGGAGGTGAAGGTTGCAGTGAGTCAGGATCGTGCCACGGCACTCCAGCCTGGGTGATAGAGCAAGACTATGTCTCAAACAAAAAAAAAGGATTGAGACAGTGGGTAAAGTCAGACAGTGAGTAAGCTTCAGCTTACCATAAAAACTTAAAAATACAATGAGCACCCCACCCCTGCAGAGAGATGAGTGTCAATCACTTGAATTCTTAACAGAATCTGGAGGGGACATTGTAGAAGTGATTAAGAAGCGATTAACAGAATCTTGAGGGGACATTGTAGAAGGACACTGCACGGAGGGCTGAATGTGATGGCCTCAGATTTCCTGAAGTTCTAGGAAGATCTGCCAATGCCTCCTTGGCCTTTCAGCGTGCTTCCTATGAAGATCTGAGCAAGAATCAGTCACTGGCTACCCTAAGATAAGGAAGAAATTGTCCAGGCCTTAAGGATTTCACAGAAGAGAAGTGAAGACAGGTGTAAAAGCAAATATCTGCAGTGCAGTTCTTCAGGGTAGTTTTGAAGAAGTAGTTGCCACTGGGGCCAATTTTGCCCATATGACATTTGATAATGTGTGGAGACACTTTTTGCTGTCACAAGGAGTGAGGCGTTTGCTACTTACAAATGGTTAACAGAGGCCAGGTTGCTGCAAAGCATCCTCTATGCACAGGACCACTTCCCACATCAAAGAATGATCCCTGTCAAAATCAGTACAGGTTAAGCATTCCTAATCCAAAAATCCAAAATCCAACATGCTCCAAAATTGGAAACATTTTTGCTGACATGAGGCCACGTGGACAATCCATACCTGACCTCATATGATGGGTTGCAGACAAAGTGCAGGTGCACAACACACAGTTTATTCAACATCCCCAAGGGAAAAAAGATTTTCCCAGGCCCCTTCAGGGGTCTTTTCCACACATGCCAGACATGTATGTCATGTTTCACTATTAAGCACTTACGTGTGAATAAGTGTAAGAAAATGATGGCTTATTGGTAGTGTATAAATTCAGAGCCAGGAATGATGATAATGACAATCAATCACAAATTGTCCACGTGGGTGACTAAAATAATGACACCTTTGCTTTCTGATGGTTCAGCTTGGTTCTATGCACAAAATCATTTAAAATAGTGTATAAAATTACAGTACCTTCAGCGTATATATAAAACATAAGTGAATTTTGTGTTTAGATTTGATCCCACTCCCAAGATATCTCATTATGTATATGCAAATGTTCCCAAATCCACAAAAAATCCAAAATCTGAAATACATCTGGTCCCAATCATTTGTGGATTTTTGTTCGTTTGCTTGTTTTTAGAGGCAGGGTTTTACCATGTTGGCCAGGCTGGTCTCAAACTCCTGGTCTCAAATCATCAACCCACCTCGGCCTCCCAAAGTGCTGGGATTACAGGCTGAGCCGCTGGGCCCCCGCATTTAGGATAGGGGAGCAACTTGCAGTGCCAAGGTCGAGAAACCATGGTTCAGAGGAAGAGGTAAGGAGTTGTCAATACACATAGAGAGGAATGGGTCATGCTGCTTCTAAGGGAAATGGGAAACAAATGGTCTTACAGAGAAGGTGGTATCTGAGGTGGGTTTTGAGGGAGGAATAGGAAATCCTTGGTAAAGAAATGCTTACTATGTTCAGACGTGGTGGTTCAAGCCTGTAATTCTAGCACTTTGGGAGGTCAAGCCGGGCGGATCACTTGAGGCTGAAAGATCAAGACCAGCCTCGCCAACATGGCAAAATCCTGACTCTACTAAAAATGCAAAAATTAGTCGGCCATGGTGGCATGGGCCTGTAATCCAAGCTACTTCGGTGGCTGAGGCAGGAGAATTGCTTGAACCTGGGAGGCAGAGGTTGCAGTGAGCTGAGATCACGGTACTCCAGCCTGGGCGACACAGTGAGACACTGTCTAAAAAAAAAAAAAAAAAAGCTTAATTTATTTTGGAAAAAATTCTCAAATATTTGTAGATAATAAAATGTCTGGATATTGCTGCAAAATAATCCAGTAGGGAGGGTGATGTGTAAAAGAGCAGAATTTGGCCAGAAATTGATAATTGTTAAAACTAGTGATGGATACATGGAAGTTCATTATACTTTTAACTTTGGTATATGCTTAGAAATTTCCACAATACAATTTCAAATTGAGTTGTTTTTTTTTATTGTGGCAAAATATACGTAACATAAAATTTACCATTTAAACCTTTCTCTGTTTGTTTGTTTTTTTGAGACGGAGTCTTGCTCTGTTGCCCAGTCTGGAATGCAGTGGTGTGATCTTGCCTCACTGCAACCTCCACCTCCCGGGGTTCAAGCGATTCTCCTGTCTCAGCCTCCCAAATAGCTGGGACTACAGGCACGTGCCAGCACTCCTGGCTAATTTTTGTATTTTTATTAGAGACAGTGTTTCACCATGTTGGCCGGGCCGGTCTCAAACTCCTGATCTCTCAGGTGATCCACCCAACTTGGACTCCCAAAGGTTGGGATTACAGGCATGAGCCACCATGCCTGGCCAGAATTTCATTCTTTTAATGACTGAATAATTTTCCATTGAATGCACAGTCATGTGTCATTTAATAACACGAATATGTTTTAAGAAATGTTCCAGGCCGGGCATGGTGGCTGATGTCTGTAATTCCAGCACATTAGGAGGCTGAGGCGGGAGGATGGCTTGAGCCTGGAAATTTGAGACCAGCCTGGGTAACGTGATGAAACCCTGTCTCTACAAAAAATACAAAAACTAGCTGGGTGTGGTGGTGTTGCCTGTAGCCCCAGCTACTTGGGAGGCTGATATGGGAGGATCGCTTGAGCCTAGGAGGCAGAGGTTGTAATAAGCCCATATTTGCACTACTGCATTTCAGCCTGGGCGACAGAGTGAAACGCTGTCTGAAAAAAAAAAAAAAGAAATGCACCATTAGGCAACTTCATCTTTGTGCAAATATCGTATAGTATACTTACACAAATCTAGATGGTATAGCCTACCATACAACTAGGCTATATCACATAGCCTATTGTTTTAGGCTACAAATCTGTATAGTATGTTATAGTACCGAACACTGTAGACAACTGTAACACAATGGTATTCGTGTATCTAAATCTTTCTAAATGTAGAAAAGGTACAGTAAAAATATGGTATGAAAGATAAAAAATGGTTCACCTGTATAGAGTACTTACCATGAATGGAGCTTGCAGGACTGGAAGTTGCCTTGGGTGAGTCAGTAAGTGAGTAGTGAGTGAATGTGAAGGCCTAGGACATTACTGTACACAACTGTACACTCTATAAATACTATATACACTTAGGCTACATTAAATTTGTAAAAATGATTTTTTTCTTGAACAATAAATTAGCCTTAGCTTACTGTACTTTATAAATATTTAAATTATTTTTTGACTCTTTTGTGTTTAAAAATTTTTTTTCAATAGTTTTTGGGGAACAGATGTTGTTTGGTCCCATGTGAAAGTTCTTTAGCGGTAATTTCCGAGATTTTGGTGCACCCATCACCCAAGCAGTGTACACTGTACACAATATGTAGCCGTTGGGTTTGTTTTTGTCTTTGTTTTTGTTTGAGACAGGGTCTTGCTCTGTCACTCAGGCTGGAGTGCAGTGGCGCAATCTTGGCTCATTGCAACTTCCACCTCCCAGGTTCAAGCGATTCTCCTGCCTCAGCCTCCTGAGTAGCTGGAATTACAGGCACCTGTCACCATGCCTGGCTAATTTTTGTATTTTTAGTAGAGATGAGGTTTCATGGTGTTGGCCAGGCTGGTTTCGAACTCCTGGCCTCAAGTGATCTGCCTGCCTTGGCCTCCCAAAGTTCTGAGATTACAGGCATTAGCCACTGTGCCCAGCAGCCACCATGTCTGGCTCTCAATGTGTAGTCTTTTATCCTTCACTCCTCGTCCTAACCTTCCCCCAAGAGCCCCCAAAGTTCATTATGTCATTCTTATGCCTTTGTGTCTTCATACCTTAGCTCCCGCTTACAAGTGAAAACGTATGATATTTGGTTTTCCAACCCTGAATTACTTCCCTTAGAATAACGGTCTCCAACTTTATCCAGGTTGCTGCAGATAGCATTATTTCATTCCTTTTTATGTCTGAGTAGTATTACCTGATTGAGATATATATATATATATATATATATATATATATATATATATATATATGCGCCACATTTTCTTTATCTACTCAGTTGCTGGGCGTTTAGGCTGGTTCCATATTTTTGCAATTGCAAATCGAGCTGCTATAAACATGCTTGTGCAAGTGTCTTTTTCATATAATGACTTCTTTTTCTCTGGGTAGGTACCCAGTAGTGGAATTGCTGGATCAAATAGCAGTTCTACTTTCAGTTCTTCAAGGAATCTCCATACAGTTTTTCAAAGTGATTGTACTAGTTTACATTCCCACTAGCAGTGTGAAAGCATTCCCTTTTCACCACATCCATAACACCATCTGTTATTTTTTGATATTTAAATTATGGTCATTCTTGCAGAAGTAAAGTGGTATCACACTGTGGTTTTGATTTGCATTTCCCTGATAATTAGTGATATTGAGCATTTTTTATATGTTTGTTGTATATGAGCATTTTTTATATGTATTTTTTATATGTTCAGTCATGAGTTGCTGTAATGTCCTGAGTTGGTTGGCCTTTAGCCAGGAGGTAGCAATTTTAAGAGACCACCAGCTGCAACAGTAGAAGGGGAATATAGGCTTGCCCTAAATTGGCCATGTTAAGTATTCAGCTTTCTCAGGCGATGGGTGGGGTCATAAAGCGCCCAAGAGTTTGTCTTTTGTGGTCAACTACTGGGGCAGGTAGAGAAATACCATCAGATGGCGGGGGGCAGGGTTAGGTGGGTCTGAGCTCAGACTGTCTTTGGGTGGGCTTGCGGCAGCCACTGTGGGAGATGGGGAAGGCAGTTCTTGGACCAATGGGGTATGTTCCAGAGGGGATTATGGCTGCTTCTGTCACCAGGGAAGTGGAGGAAAGCTGGTAGCAATAGACCTCAGCCAACTCCCAACCAGTTGGCAAGGCCGGTCTCACTCTCAAGGTACCCCACTAACAGTGCAAGTTCATCTTCAGACAGCCTGTCCACAGGACTCAGACTTAGCTCCAAGCTTTAAGTTTCACCCACTAAGAAAGCAAGCAAGCATGGCTTTTAGCCACCCCCCCCCCCCCAATCTGCCCTCACTGTCAGCTGTGACTCCTGCTTTCCTTTCTGCAGCAGTTCCCATTTGCCCTGGATTCTGTTCAAGAGAGTTTGTGCCCAGTCAAAGTTATTACAAAGTTTAGCTGGAAGCTACTTTCACCTGGCGATCCCTCCCAAATTCCACTGGCTGCCTTTCCCGAGGGCCTCTGTGAGATATAGTCAGGGATGGCTTCCCTGGGCTCAAGCTGGAAAATGGAAGTGCCCACAAGGCTCTTCTCATGACTTTCATATTTCACACTAAGTCTGTTTCAGGTCTAAGTAAGGCTAAATCCTTCTCCCATAATCTACGGGTTCCCCTGTAGAGATGTGTGTTCAGAGGCAGGTTCCCCACCCCCCCACACACCTTGAGAACTCACAGTTTTTCACCTGTCTCACAGAATTTGCAGCAGCCTACCACTTCTTTCAAAGGATGTGTGAATTCTTTTGGTTTTCCTGGTACATTCCTGCAGTGGTTCCTAGAGCAAAAGTCCATGGTGTAAGTCTCCACACATTGTTCTGTCTGTCCAAGTGGGAGCTGCACGTCAGCTTTGTCTCCAATCTTTCATCTTGAATTCTTATCTCTAACTATTTCCTAATAACACTTAGCTTAAAACACAGACACACTGTATAGCTGTACAAAAATTCTTTCTTTACATCCTAATCTTATAAACTTATTTTTGCCAAAAAATTACTTTTTAAACTTTTTCTGTTAAAAACTAAGACACACACATATTACCTATGCCTAAACAAGGGCAGGATTATGAATATCACTGTCTTCCACCTCTACATCTTATGCCACCAGCAGATCTTCAGGAGCAATAATATGCATGGAGCTGTCATCTCTTATACAATGCCTTCTGAAATACCTTCTTTTTATAAAAGACCATGAGGTATGCAGAGGAAAAACAAAGGTGAGCTTTATTTTCTAAAAATGAGCAATCTGCAGATTCAGGAGAGGAAGCCTCTGATATAAAAAGAAAGCATGCTCTGGAGAACAAAAAGGGGTTCTGGCTTAAATAAGGAAAGGTCCTGCCCCTGTCCTCAATCCGGTCTGTATATGCAAATGAGGAACTCAAACTCATTCAGTCCTGATTGGTTGAAAACAGTTGAGTCCCAATTTGTAGTTTCCAAACCCAAACCAGAAGTCTCTGTTGGATACCCCTTTCAAGTGGTTGGTGGGAGTTTTCCCCACCACAGTGTCTCAACTCAGAGAGTTTCCCTCTCCAGGATCAAATGGGGTGTGACCGCGCTGCTCTCACTCACCATGGCTCTTGGGTTAGTTTCACTCCACATCCTGAAAAGCCTGCCTGAGGCTGTTTCACAGTTAACTCGTTTTCAGAAGTAGAAGTCCACTTTAAAATAAAGATAAAAACCACAGTAATACTTAAACCAGTAACAGAGTTGTTTATTATCAAGTGTTATGCACTGTACGTAATTCTATGCACTATACTTATACAACTGGCAGCACAGTAGGTTTGTTTACACCAGCATCACCACAAACACATGAGTAATGCGTTGCACAACAATGTTACAACAGTTACACATCACTGGGCAATAGGAAGTGTTCAGCTGCATTATAACCTTATTTGTCTGTCATTGACCAAATGTCATTATGTAGTGCATTATACCACATTTTGACTATACATTTACATGTTGGTTCAAATCAAATTTTATTTTATTTTATTTATTTTTTGAGACAAAGTCTTGCTCTGTTGCCCAGGCTGGAGTGCAGTGGTATGATCTTGGCTCACTGCAACTTCTGTCTCCCGGGTTCAAGCAATTCTCCTGCCTCAGCCTCCTGAGCAGCTTACAATTACAAGCATGCACCACTACACCTGGCAAAGTTTTGTATTTTTCATAGAGATGGGGTTTCGCCATGTTGGCCAGGCTGGTCTTGAACTCCTGACCTCAAGTGATCCACCTGCCTCAGCCTCCCTAAAGTGCTTACAGACATGAGCCAGCTGAGAAAGTTCTTTATTTTGATGGTGGGGTGAAGTTAGAGTGCTGCAGGAAGAATGATGTTTGCCTGTTTAATGGATAGAAGGCAGTCGAAAATGGAATAGGAATGGATTTGGGAAATAGAGAAGTTTGTCACCCAACAAAGCAAGACCCTATCTTAAAAATACCAAACAAACAAACAAAAACCAAACCCACCAGCCAAAGACCATAAGAACCATATAACTTTAAACAAAGTTTATTTAGTTTGCTGCAGCAAACAAGAATGAGAACACACCACAGAAACTATGGGGTATGTTATTAAGAAGGAATTGGGAAGGCTTATTTTAAGATTTGAGCTTGCGTGATTCTAAGGATACTTTAGAGGTGCAAAGTCAGTTCTGGATTAGGTGCTGTGAGGAGCAGGAGCAACTAGGTGATTGGGTAGATTTTTGATCATTTTTTATGTAGGAGGTCAGAGCGTTGAGATGGGGGTAGAGATGTCACTGGCTAAGAAGGTGTAATTATTCATGTTAGTTACCAGAAGGCAATACCAGCAATTTTCATGGCTGCAAGGTAGCCTTGGCTCTGTTTTGCTCTACTACAGTCATAGAATGGACTTGCCTAATTATTGTTTATATCCTGTGAGAACAGTTTATGTTTCACTGGCAAGACTGCAGTCTAGCTGTCAGTAACCACAGTTATCGTCCTACTTTCTCAGTACCCCATTTTGATGTAGTTGAAGTCAACCTGCAGGAATGTTATTCTGTGAAATTCAGGCTCATTGTTAAGATTCTATTGATCGGAAGATTGCAGAGAGAACATCATCTTTTGTTCAACTAAAGGCAGTACTTCATATTCCTGTTGTAGGAAGATGGGCTGTTGAGTTATCTGACGTGACAATGGCTCTAAGGCAGTATTTACACGTATAGGAGTATCAGCTAGAGTCATCTAGAATACCTAACCTCCTAATTTGTTTATTTCCTGGAACTTTTTAGGAATATTAAATATTCCAGAGAAGTCTGTAGAGATGTAAGTGTATGATTTTTTTTTTAAGATAGCACATGTTCCATCTCACGAGATCAATATTATATAAATACTCTGGAATTTATGTTGTTTAAATTGGTAACAGTGCTTGTTAAAGTCCTTTCCTTTAAGGTTATTATCTGATCTCCTCCAGAACCTAAAATCTCCTGGTCTAAGATCATGTAGAAGGCCAGGTGTGGTGGCTCACACCTGTAATCCCAGCACTTTGAGAGGCTAAAGTAGACGGATCACTTGAGGTCAGGAGTTCCAGACCAGCCTGACTAACATAGTGAAACCCCATCTCTACTAAAAATACAAACATTAGCTGGACATGGCAGTGCACATCTGTAATCCCAACTATTTGGGAGGCTGAGGCAGGAGAATTGCAGGAACCCAGGGGGTGGAGGTTGCAGTGAGCCAAGATTGCACCATTGCACTCCAGCCTGGCGACAGAGTCAGATGATGTTTCCAAAAAAAAAAAAAAAATCGTGTATTTTTTTTCTTAGGTTGCTGGTGAGACAGTGGCAGCTCATATCTATTGGTGATGAGACTAAACAATTTCCCCTAATTATATTATGATTATATTTAACAGTCTTATTGGAATAGATATTGAGAGTATTAACATATTATAGATAGTAAGTATTTTTTAAACTCCAAAGCCTTTAATTTTTTGTTTTTTCTTTTCCTTTTTTTTTCTTTTTTTTTTTGAGACAGGGTCTCACTGTGTCACCCAGGCTGGAGAGCAGTGGTACGATGACAGCTTACTGCAGCCTGGACCTCCTGGGCTCAAGAGATCCTCCCACCTCAGCCTCCCAAGTAGCTGGGACCACAGGTACGCACCACCATGCCCGGCTAACTTTTGTGCTTTTTGTACAGACAGGATTTCGCCATGCTGCCCAGGTTGGTCTTGAACACCTGGCCTCAAGCAATACACGTGCCTTGGCCTCCCAAAGTGCTGGAATTTCAGTTATGAACCACTGTGCCTAGACTTAAAGCCTTTAATTCAGTTCATAAAATATATTATGCTGGGAGCAGTGACTCACACCTGTAATCCCAACACTTTGGGAGGCTGAGGTGGGGGGATTACTTGAGTCCAGGAGTTCAAAATACTAGGACTGCAGGTGTCAGCCACCATGCCTGGGCTTAAATTTTTTTTTTTTTTTTTTGTAGAGATGGAGTCTTACTATGTTGTCCAGGACGGTCTTGAACTCCTGACCTCAAGGGTTCATTCCTGCCTCAGCCTCCCACATTGTTGGGACTACAAGCACGAGCCACTGTGCCAGCTAGCATAATATTTTTGAGGTTCATCTGTCTTGTATCATGCATTATGATATCATCTCTTTTTATGGCTGAATAATATACCACACTGGTTTTGTTTGCTTTTGTTTTTGAGATGGAGTCTCACTCTGTCACCCAGGCTGGAGTGCACTGGCGCATTCTCGGCTCACTGCAACCTCCACTTCCCAGGTGCAAACAATTCTTCTGCCTCAGTCTCCTGAATAGCTGGCATTACAGGTGCCCACCACCACACCTGGAGACTTTTTTTGTATTTTAGGTACAGATGGGATTTCACCATGTTGTCCAGGCTGGTTTCGAACTTCTGACCTCAAGTGATCCGCCTGCCTCGGCCTCCCAAAGTGCTAGGATTACAGGCATGAGCCACTGTGCCTAGACCACACTGTTTTGATTTTTTTTTTTTTTTTTTGAGACGGAGTCTCGCTCTGTTGCCCAGGCTGGAGTGCAGTGGCATGATCTTGACTCACTGCAACATCTACCTCACGGGTTCAAGCGATTCTCCTGCCTCAGCCTCCCGAGCAGCTGGGACTACAGGTGTACGCCACCATGCCCAGCTAATTTTTGTATTTTCAGTAAAGACAGGGTTTCACCATATTGACCAGGCTGGTCTCGAACTCCTGACTTTGTGATCTGCCACCTCAGCCTCCCAAAGTGCTGGGATTACAGGTGTGAGCCACCATGCCCGGCCTGATATATGTTTTGATATAACTGTAGCTTTGAAGTAATTTTTGAAATAAGAAACTGTGAATCCTCCAGCTTTGTTTTTCTTTTTCAAGATTGTTTTGATTATTCAGGGCTCCTTTCAATTCCATATGAATTTTAAGGTCAGGTTTTCCATTTCTGCATAAAAGGCCATTGGTATTTTAACATGAATTACATTGAATCTGAAGATTGCTTGGGGTATTATTACCATCTTAGGAATATTAAATCTTCCAATCCATGAACACAGGATATCTATTTATTTAGATCTTTGATTTATTTCACCAATATTTTGTAGTTTTCAGTATACAAGTCTTACACTTCCGTGGTTAAATTTATTTCACAGTATTTCAGCCTTTTTTGATGTTATTGTAAATAAGATTTTTTTCTTAATGTCATTTTCAAATGATTTATTACAGTGTATATAAATACAACTCATTTTTGTGTGTTGATCTTACATCCCACAACTTTGCTGAATTTGTTTATTATCTCTAATTTTTGTGGGTGGATTCTTTAAGATCTATATCTAAGATCATATCTTCTGTGAATGGAGACCATTTTACCTCCTGCTTTCCAATTTAGAGACAAGATATAAAAACAAGTCATAAGTATCTAAAGGTATAAATAGTCAATATTTTGAAAATATAACTATAAGTAACAACGTCAACAAATGTAGATCTAACAGCCTAGTGCCAAAAGCCATGGTACATTCATACATAGAATGTTCTGGGAGCCTGGAGCAGGGACAGTCAAATCAGACTGTGGACCAAGGAAGACAGAAGAGTTGGTGCTATGACTGAATCACGGAGTGCAAAATCTAGCTGGAGAGAGAGAATACAGATATTAAATTGTAAATAACATAGACTAGTAGTGTAAGTCCTAAATAAGGCATTCAAGCAATTCAAAAACACAAGGAAGGAATCTAACATTGGACTGGGTGAAAAGAAAAGAAAGCTGAAATTTAAGGCAGAATTTAAGCTGAAATTTTAGGTAGAATTGAGACACAGAGGAAGACAGAGATAGAGAATGAGAATAGTGGAAATCTCAGGTGAAGACACTGGGAGATGGGAAATAGTCTTTGGTGGCTACAGGGCTCATGGAAGGGAATAGCGTTGAAGATACTTTTAAGGTCTCAGAGGATAGATAGGTTTGGCCAGCCTCAGTAGCTCATGTTCCCAGCACTTTGGGAGGCAGGGACAGGAGGATGGCTTGAGCCTGAGAATTCAAGACCAGGATGGGCAACATGGCGAGACCCCATCTCTACAAACAAAATTTAAAAATAAGGTGGGCATGATGGTATGCCTGTAGTCCTGGCTACTTGGTAGGCTGAGGTGGGGAGATCACCTGACCTGGGAGGTTGAGGCTGCGGTGAGCTGTGATGATGCCACTGCACTCCAGCCTGGGCAACAAAGCGAGATCTTGTCTCCTTTAAAAAAAAAAAAAAAAAAAAGGGTTAAACTTGAACTAAATTAAAATTAAAAACTAGGCTAAATAGATTGGATAAACAAAAAGATGTACAATGGAGAAAGAAATGTAAAGATAGGAATAGATATTGGAGTGAAAGGAGGCGAAAAAAGAGTGAACTTCACCTCTACAACAATATCTCTGAACCTCAGGCACAAATATACATATTCAGTTCCTACTTGTTGGAAGTTCTTTTTCTTTTCTTTCTTTCTTTCTTTTTTTTTTTTTTTGAGATGTAGTCTCGCCCTGTTGCCCAGGCTGGAATGCAATGGTGTGGTTTCGGCTCACTGCAACTTCCGCCTCCCGGATTCAAACGATTCTACTGCCTCAGCCTCCTGAGAAGCTGGGATTACAGGCATCCACCACCACGCCCAGCTAATTTTTGTATTTTTAGTAGAGACGGGGTTTCACCATGTTGGTCAGGCTGGTCTCAAACTCCTGACCTCTTGATCCACACCGCCCCCCACCGCCTTGACCTCCCAAAGTGCTGGGATTACAGGTGTGAACCACTGCACCCTGCCCTTCTTTTTCTTTTTTTGAGACAGGGTCTTGCTATGTTGCTCAGGCTGGAGTGGAGTGACACGATCATGACTCACTGCAACCTCTGCCTCTCAGGTTCAGGTGATCCTCCAACCTCAGCTTCCTGGGACCATAGGCTCATGCCACCATACCCAGCTAATTTTTAAATTTTTAGTAAATACAGGGTCTCACTGTGTTGCCCAGGTTGGTGTCTAACTCCTGGGCTCAGGCGATCCTCCTTGGCCTCCCAGAGTGCTGGGATTATAGACATGAACCACGCATCTGGCCACAAAGTTCTTGAATGGTGCTTCTCAAAAGATAGTTTAGGAATTCCTATCATTTCTTATGTATCTTTCGGGAAGTTTCTTGTATTAATATTTAGGGCCAGGCGCAGAGGCTGACAACTGTATTCCCAGCACTTTGGGAGGCTGACACAGAGGAGGATTGCTTGAGCCCAGGAGGTTGAGATTGCCATGAACATGACTGAACCACATACTCCAGCCTGGGCAACACAGTAAGACCCGGTCTCAAAAAAAAATTTAGAATGTGACAGTGTTTGCATTAGATTAATAATAAGATTTCTGTAATTAATTTTTAACTATATAAGTAATATATTCATATATTCTTTTTGTAAAAATGAAAACAATATGGACACAATTTAAGGGCTCCAATTCTGATCCTCTCCCTGAGACCAATATTCATGTGGTGTGTATTCCTCCAAACCTTTGCCATGTGTTTACGTACTTGTGAACCCATATGAATTACATACCTTTAAACAAGAAGTGGTATACTATACTTTTGCTTCTGTAATTAAAAAAAAAAATCCAGCTGGGCACGGTGGCTCATACTTGTAATCCCAGCATTTTGAGAGGCCAAGGTGGGAGGAATGCTTGAACCCAGGAATTCGAGGCTGCAGTAAGCTGTGATCATGGCACTGAACTCCAGCCTGGGTGAGAGTGAGGCCCTCTCTCAAAAAAGATCCCACAAAAACCCACTCAAACCCCTCCAAATCCACCATATCTTGGATTAATCCTTATTTTAAACTGCTGCATGTATTATGGAATATACATGTATTTGTGTAGATTGCAACAGTGAATGTTCCAATTTTTCACTCTTACTGTGTTGGACTGAACACTTAGAGTAAGCCTCCTGGTGCAAACATGCTGGTGTTTTTTTCCAGCATTGACAGCAATTAGTGAAATTGCTAGGAAAGTGTATTTTTATAGTTTTTAAATTTTTATTCATTTTTCATTTTTGTGGGTACATCGTAGGTGTACATACTTATGGAGTACATGAGATATTTTGGTACAGGCAATGCCTAATAATCGTATTATGCAAAGTTGGGTATCTACCCCTTTAAGCATTTATCCTTTGTTACGAACAATCCACTTACACTTTTAGTTATTTTAAAATGTACAATTAAACTATTATTGACTCTAGTCCCCCTGTTATGCTATCAAATACTAGGTCCTATTTATATTTAGTCCTTCTATTAGTCCTTCTATTTAGCCCTCCCCCACTACCCTTACCAGCCTCTGGTAACCATCCTATACTCTATTTAGGAAGGTGTATTTTTAAATGTCATGCAAATAGTCTTTAAAGTGCCTGCCCCAATTTATCCCAATTTACACGCCTATATAGAGATCTGTAATCACTGCTTCCTTGACAGAGTTTCCCTTAGGGAGGGTTCAGGCCTGGCAAACTCCCACCATGCCTCTGAGACTAACCCAGGCGTCACGCCCCTGCCCATCTCCCCTGAACTTGTTTCGGCTCCGCCCCTTCCGCCTGGTAGTTCCGCTTTTAGGCCGCGCGTTTTCCAAGGGCTTGCAGCGGGAGGGGCGGGGCGTGGGTCCGTGTGACGTCACTGCCGGGCGGACGCCATCTTGCTGGTTTGCGGCCGGACTTGGATGAAGAGGCGGCAGTGGTGAGAGCGTGGGGAAGGGTGGGGTGAGGGGGCGAGGCCGCGGCTAGGGCGGCGAAACTCTCCTCCCCTCGGCCCCACCGCGTGGGACGGCGTGAACGTGGTGTCGGAGGGATGTCAGCCTTCTCTGAGGCGGCGCTGGAGAAGAAGCTGTCGGAGTTGAGCAACTCACAGCAGAGCGTGCAGACCTTGTCCCTGTGGCTCATTCACCACCGTAAACACTCGCGGCCCATCGTCACCGTGTGGGAGCGGGAGCTGCGGAAAGGTGAGTCCCCCGCACCTGTCGGCCGCCCCCCACCACCCGGCCGGCCTCCAGGCGTCCCCGGGAACCCCGCTTCTCCAGCGCCCCCGGCTTCCTGGCATCGGGATGCCAGCCCGCGGTGGTCTGCGGGCTTGGAGAAGCTGCGTGCACCACGCTTCTGCAAAGTCTGGGCTTAGATATTTTTTGAATAAAGGAATGAATAATTTTAAAAACTCCAGTTAGCTTAACAAGGAAACAGTAGCAGGGGGTCGGGACTCCACAGCCAATTAGGGCCAGAAATTCAGGTGGTCAGGTATTTTTTTTCATTCTGTGAATGATAATGGAGGATAAGGGAGGGAAAAGGTAGGGGAGTGGAAAGAAAAAGATTGATGTGGGTTTCGGAGTTACTTCTGTCATTTCTATAACGCAACAACTTATTCTTGTGAAATTAATAGAGAAATAGTTTTAGAAGTCTAATGTAAGAAGATGGGTGATGCAGTGGAAAAGACTCTGAATTTGTAGATTTTAGAGGATCTCAATTGGGCAAGTTTCTTACAACTTCTGGGTTGCAGATGCCTTACCTGAAAATGAGAGATTTAGAGTAAGTGACCTAAAGTCCTTTTCTGTTCAATGATTATATGCCCTAATGCAGTGTCTTTGTTTTCCGAAACATTTGATAGTGTTCCTGTAAATGAAGTAAACTTTTTTGAGATGTCTGTCACTAAAACATTCAGAATCAGTTCACGTATACAGAGCAACTTGAGCAACTTTATCTGTAAAAAATTGATTATGCTAGTGCGACTGAAAATGAAAAATTTCATTTGCTTAGTCTGAGCTTGTACTTTAATTCTTAATTCGTGGGGTAGAGTGGACACTCTTCATTATTGTTGCAAACATCCTGATGGATATGATGGTTATCAAGTGTTAAAGGTTTTAACAAACTGTTGTTAATCGAAATAGACGCTTGCTTACTGAACCTTGTGAAAGCTGTATGATGTATTTACATAACAGACAAAATGTGAACCAAAATGTTGGCTGTATAGAATGGAGACAATCTGTCCTTGTATATTGTTTGTGGTTATGAAAACGTCACCCATTCTTTAGAAGAAATTGATTTACAGCCCTGTTTTTCAGTTTATGTGTAGGTATATGTGTTTTGGCCCTGAATGAGGAATTCATCTTCTGTGAGTGGACAGAAAGGTTTGAGAAACACTGACATAAAGATCTGGAATGTAGCTGTGAACTTTGAAAAGTCAGGAATTAGCTTTGCTTTTACATTTTACTAGATTTCAGAATCAGTAGCAGGTTTATCTTGTTTTTTGTTTTTGCAAAGAGCATTTAGAAACACATGTAATCAATGTAGGGTTGGTACCTAGACTGTCTTAAGAACGATTACAAATCAGTAGAAAAATGGCAATACTGTTTATAGGCATTTCACATGAGGAAACCTGAAAGGTCAACAAATGATACTTAATCTTACGAGTCAGAAAAAGTAAGCCAGTGAGGTACCACTTTATGGTCATCACTTGGCAAAAAGTATGGCAGTATGGTTAATTGTTGCAGACGAAGAGAAACAGGAACTCTTACACCACTCGGCGGGAGTGTAAAAACATGTAACTGTTTTGTAGATCAACTTAGTTGATGAAGTTGGAGGTATATATTAAATATATCCTTTGACCTAACAGTTTTCTTTCTAGGAATATATTCTAGAAATAAGTATTGTGCTGAAGGATTATGTTTATTGCAGCTTCATAACAAAATTGAAAGCAAGTGAGACCATGTCTTTACAAAAAATAAGAAAAACAAAAAACCATTCCATTAGCTTGAGAATGGGCAAATAAATTGTGATATTGATAAAATGTAATACTATCCAAAAGTTCTCACGAGTGAATTAGAGCTGCATGAAACAACATGACTGAACTGGAAAACAACAAACAAAATCTTGAGCTAAGAAAACAAGGTACAGACGAATAATGCTATGGGGTAAAGTTTAAAAACATGCAAAACGGTACTCCTTTTGTTTATAGATACCTATATTAGAATATGCGTAGTAGTGATTAGCACCATTTTCCAAGATAGTGGTTGCCATAGAAGAAAGCTATCTAATATTTCATGTATTTAAGAAAATGTTGGTGCAAATGTAGGAAAATTGTAAGATGTGCTTTTAGCAAGGTTTGTGATGTTTCCATATGTTTAAGTGTTTCATAAGTAGAAAAAATTAAAGCATATAAAAAGATGTTTTAGGAGGAGGGTGGTAGTGATGATAGTGTTGATAGTAATGGTGATGCTGATGAACATACCGCTGCTGCTGCAATCCTCATATTAGCCTGGCCTACTCTGCCAAGGGTTTCCTTTTCTTGACAGATGACTGCTTTTGTAGGGTGTAGCCTTTGTGTCCTTCCCCTTCCTTGCAGTTTTGCTCATCAACTTCAGGATTCTCATCTCCTATAGTTTAATGATAATGGCAATCACTTACTGAGTACCAGACATTCTTTTAGTTATTTTCCCATATCTTGGATCACATTATCTCTGCAGAATAATTACAAAAGAAATCAATCAATCTTGAAAATATATTAAAACAAACTAAGGAAAATTAGTTGAACATTTTGTATTAAGCCAGGCATTCTTTAGTTTCTCAAAGTGTAAAGACAAAAATGTGAGAGTGGGAGAAGCTACTGTTCAAAGTATAAGAATGAGCTGGATACCGTGGCTCATGCCTGTAATCCCAGCACTTTAGGAGGCTGAGGGAGGTGGATTGCCAGAGCTCAGGAGTTTGAGACCAGCCTGGCCAACATGGCAAAACCCTGTCCCTACAAAAAATACCGAAATTAGCTGGGCGTGATGGCGCGGGCCTAAGCTACTCAGGAAGCTGAGATTGGAGGATCACTTGAGCCCAAGAGGTTTAGGCTGCAGTGAACCAAGTGCGCCACTGCCCTCCAACCTGGGCGACAGAGCAAGGCCCTGTCTCAGAAAATAAAAAAATTAAGAATGAATGGTTAAATTATATATGTTAGATATGGTAGCCATTCAGTTATGAAGGTTTCCCTTCTTTTTCTACCTTCCTTATCTTTGTCTCCTTTAATGAAAGAATTTCTGTTTGGAGGGATAAACCTCAAGACCTTTATGAAGACCAAAATGACATATAATTTTCCTGATAAATGCAGTAAAGTGTAAGCAAAAATGTAAGTGACCATTTTGTTACTTCTTTATGAAGATGTAATTCACATACCACACCATTCATCCATTCAAGGTATACTATTCAGTGATTTTTAATATGTTTATAGAATTGTAAAGCTGTCACCAATTTTAGAACATTTTTGTTACCCTGAAAGAAACTCCATGCCATTTAGCTGTTGTCCCCAGTCCCCCATCTCTCCCAAACCCTAGGCAACTGCTAATTTGCTT
This sequence comes from Theropithecus gelada, assembly GCF_003255815.1. Lineage (NCBI taxonomy): Eukaryota > Metazoa > Chordata > Mammalia > Primates > Cercopithecidae > Theropithecus > Theropithecus gelada. The sequence goes on along the minus strand of NC_037686.1, from coordinate 28,074,899 downwards.
TACCTCTATAGATTGGACTATTTTTACCATTTCATATAAATAGAATTACTTAGTATGTGGTCTTTTGCACGTTTTCCATCCAGGCTATAACATGGATGAGCCTGGAAAACATGCTAACTAAAAGAAGCCAGTTGCAAAAGACCACTTACTGTCCTTCAGTCCTTTTTATGGCAGAATAATATTCTGTTGTATGAATTTAGCCATTCATGAGTTGATAGACGTTTGAGTTATTTCCACTTTTTGGCTATTATAAGTAATGCTGCTGTGAGCACTTCTGTACAAGGTTTTGTTTTGTTTTGTTTTGTTTTTGTGGATATGTTTTCATCTTGGATATTTACTGAGGAGTGGAATTTCTGGGTCATATAGGAATCCTGTGTTCAACCTTTTGAGGATCTACCAGGCTATTTTCCGCAGTGGGTACATCTTTTTAAAATACATTCCTACCAACAGTGTATGAGGGTCCAATTTCTCTACATCCTTGCTAATATTTGTTATCTGTCTTTTTGATTGCAGCTGTCCTAGTGGGTGTGAAGTGGTATCTCATTATGATTTTGATATGCATTTCCCAGATGACTAATTATGCTGAGCCTATTTTCATGTACTTACTGGCCATTTGGATGTTGTCTGGAGAAATATTTATTCTGCCTATTTTAAAATTTGTCTTTTTATTACTGAGTTGTAAGTGTTCCCAATGTTCCCAATGTATACTAGGTACAAGTATTGTATTATATTCATACCACAAATATTTTCTTCCATTCAGTGGGTTGTCTTTTTACTTTCATAATAATGTCCTTTAAACTGTTTTAAACTGTAAATGTCTCAGTCAATGCTAGGCTAAATTATAAAACTTAATATACATTATTTATATTCATTTCTGTAGAAATATTGACCATGAACATACCTGAACTTAGAAACCAACACTAACATTTGGGCTCTTTTCTACACACACTCACTGAAAGATCTCTATAAGAGCTGTAGAAAACAAGATAGATAGGAGGAAATTGTTTGTAGTTGGTGAAGGTCACTGCCCTCCCTTGTCTGGTGATTGTATCCTTTGTACCAGCCTCTTTAATGTTATATTGGTGTCTTAACAAAACTATAAGTGCCTCAACCCTTTAAAGTATGTTAATTCACCCTGTATTTATTGATTGTGTATTACAGTGGTAAAGAAAAGACAAGTTTATTCCTGCCCTCAGAATTTATAGTCTCGTGGTAAGGGCAACCAATAAACAAAACATTTTTAATATAAATTTTGTGTTTAGTTCTTTGAAGGAGGAAATCTTTAGTTAGAGGGAAATCATCTCTGCAAGGTGATGTTTAATAGAAGACCTCTTTGAACAAGTTGGGGTGGGGGTTGGGCCTGCAGCCACTGGGAATATGTGAAAGTGCTGAGGTGATAAATAGCTTTGGATGCAAAGAGCCAAACCTGGAAATGGTCGGCCTTTGAATGCCTTTTAACTGTGTTTCCTATTTTTTTTTTTTTTTTTTTAAATGAGACAGTGTCTCACTATGTTGCGGAGGCTGCTCTTGAACTCGGGCTCAGGTACTCTTCATGCCTCAGCCTCCCAAGTAGCTGGGACTACAGGTGCACACTACCATGCTGGGTTTATTTTTTTCTAGGGTTGGCAACAATTAAAATAATACATTATTTAAGGTTTAGATTTTCCTCCTATTTGTAATCATTTGTTGAAATGAGCACTTTTTCATCAGTAAGCTCTGTTAGATATCTTTCAGGGAACTAAGTACCATTTCATATTGTATTATAGGTTGGGGAGTTACATATTGGTTGTGAAGTAGATAGTAGGCTCCTTCACGTTGTTTTCCCATTTCAATTTTTAGCTTCCATAGCCCCAGCATACTGCGTTGGATGAAAGATCTTAAATATTTGTTGAATTAACATTCGTATTCACTAATACGACTTTAAATTTGTAAGATGTGCTAAAATAAGTACTGTATATTCTTGGCTGTTCTTACTAATTTGGTTTTAGAAAAATGGAGAAGTTAAAGAACATTTTTCATTTGCTTTAAAAATATATAGCAATATAAATCCTAAAAATGAGGAGATTCTGTTTTAAGTTGACAATTCAGTGACTTTTATATTGTCTGATACTGTTACTCGTTTCTCTTTCAAAGTTAGAATTGGAAAAAGTAGACAATGCTTGCACCTTCTAAGTTCTTACATTGAAGAGGATTAATGTTGTCAAACTGACCATGATGACTCCCATGTAGTGCATGTCTGGGCTGGGCAACAGAGTGAGACCCTGTCACAAAAAATACAAGAAATTTCTTCTGTTTTCTTTATTCAAGAAATACTTAGTGACCTCCTTACTCTCTTAGTGAACAAGGATGATTGAGCACATAAAAAGACATATAGCTGTCTTCATGGAGCTTACGTATCAGCCAGGCAAGTGCACTCTGCTAAACTAGTAACTGCACAGTAATACAAAGGAGAAATGTAATTGGGAACCTATCCTAGTTTATGAAATTAGGGAAGGGTCCTTTGATTTAAGATTTGAAGTATATGTAGAATTTACTAGGAGCTGTACCAAGAATATAGACATAGGTTTTAGCTGTTGTAATCATTCGAATGTGGTCTTATGTAGAACAACATTATTTGACTTTTCAAATAGAACATTTCCGTTCATAAGTCCTTTCTGGAGGTAGACAGGATAATACACATTTAGATAAACTTTAATTTTTTAATTTGTTTTTGAGACAGGGTCTTACTCTCTCACCCAGGTGCAGTGGCATGATCTCGACTCACAGCAACCTCTGCCTCCTGGGCTTAAGTGATCCTCCCACTTCAGCCCCCTGAGTACTGGGACTCTAGGTGCATACCACCATGCCTGGCTAATAATTGTTTTTGCATTTTTTGTAGAGACCATGTTTGCCATATTGCCCAGGCTGATCTCAAACTCCTTGGCTCAAGTCATCCTCCTGTTTTGGCCTCCCAAAGTGCTGGGATTATAGGCATGAGCCATGGAGCCTGGGTTAGATAAACTTTTAGTGTTTTATGTCTGAAAATAAGTGTCTTAAGGTGTGTGTGTGTGTGTGTGTGTGTGTGTTATATGTTTGTTGTTGTTTTTGAGAGACAGGGTTTGACTCTGTTGCCCAGGCTGGAGTGTGGTGGCAGATCAGGGCCCACTGCAGTCCCAACCTCCTAGGCTCGATCAATCCTCCTAAGTAGCTAGGACCACAGGTGCATGCCACCATGCCTGGCTGATTTTTTCTTTTTTTCTTTTTTTTTGATAGAAACAGGGTCTTGCCATGTTGCTGAGGCTGGTCTTGAACTCCTGGGCTCAGATGATTCTCCTGTCTTGGCCCCACAACGTGCTGGGGTTATAGGTGTCAGCATTGCTCCTCGCCTTTCTTATTTTTTGTTTGTAAAAATATATTAAGAGGATTATACAGAAAAAAAAAAGGATTATAATGATGAATTATTTATTTAGTCACCTTGCTGTCATCTGAGCTTTGTGGTCATTTTGGTTCTCTTGCATAACTCGTGGCTGTTCTAAGGTGCCTATTCATCTGTTCTCCTTTTTATAGCTTTTTCTTACTCCTTTTTATCTGTAATAACTGATAATGTTTTTTAAACAAAATGGTTTACCATGCTTATGTTGAATGCTTGGATTTTCCAGGTGTGTTTTTAAAAACATTTAGTAGGTAATATATGCATAAAATGAAATTTAAAAGGCATAAAAGGCTGGGCATGGTGGCTGACACCTGTAATCCCAGCACTTTGGGAGGCTGAGGTGGGCAGATCACTTGAGATCAGGAGTTCATGACCAGCCTAGCCAATATGGTGAAACCCTGTCTCTACTAAAAATACCAAATTTAGCTGGGTGTGGTGGCGGGCACCTGTAATCCCAGCTACTTGGGAGGCTGAGGCAGGAGAATCACTTGAACCTGGGAGGTGGAGGTTGCAGTGAGCCGAGATTGTGCCACTGCATTCTAGCCTGGGAGACAAAGCTAGATCCCACCTAAAAAAACCAAAAAAACGACCAAAAGCCTGTAAAGAATGATATATGGGTTCTTTCCATTCCTATTCCCTCCTTAACCATTTCTCTACCCAGAATCAGTCTGTTAACAGTTTAATGGCATTGCTTTGTTTCAAAAAATGATTGTATTGTATTTCATTTTATGGATATGTCAAAATTTACGTAATTGTTACTCTGTTGATGAACGTTTAGGATGTCTGTTTTTTCTATTAAAATGTGTATGTCATTAGTAAATATACTAGTATTTTCTTAATGGTTTTAGGTGATGATTTAAGAGACCTTGATAGACGGGCTAGGCATTAGTGTATCACACCATTTTGTGAAAAGTTCATTACTTTAAGTTTTCCTATGTATCGGTGTGTATTCTCACTCTCATTCTGTTGCGTTGATCTGTCTACTCATGTAGCACTGTTATACCCTTTATTATGTTTTCATGGCTGATAGGACATGTACCCTCTCAGACATGCTTTTTTCCCTTCAGCAATTACTCTTCCCTGTTGCAGTTTTCTTGTGTATTCTTGTTTTGTTTTTCTATATAAACTCTAGAATCAACTTGTTATCTACAAGAACAAATGTTTTGGTATTTCTGGAATTATCACTTTAATTTGTTACGGTATCTAAAAGAGAACGTATGTCTTTGTGATGGCAAATGTCAGGCTGAGAACTGTGCAATCTTATTTTAAATGTGTATTTAATTGTTTAAGTGATTTTCAAACTTCTTCAGATGTCACTTCTTGATGCTTTGTAAAAACTCTGTAAAGAGTATCATGAAATGCATATTTAAGTTAAAAATAATTGTCTAACTTTGTGCTAAATGTATCTTAACTTGATTCTTGTACAGGCTAATAGAAGGAAGTATTGAAGGATTAAGTCGCATTATGAAAAAAGACTTAAAACTGAAAACATCAATTAGTTTTTCTCTAAGTTGGGAAAATGGTTTGTATTGATTGATTTTTGTGATGGCACACTTTGGTCCAGTTAAAGGAACATCATTTTGCTTCAGAATATGGTTTAAAAATACCTTAGACATTTAATCTAGCAAATCATTTTTGTCAAGGACCATATTTTTGCCAAACTATCAAAAAATTCACTTTTCTTAGTTGAATATCTTGAGGTATTATCTTGAACAGCATTTGTGATGGTTAATTTTCTTTGTCAACCTGACTGGGCAACAGGATGCCCAGACATTCAGCCAGCCATTTCTGGATATGTGTGTGGAGGTGTTTTCTGGATGAGATGAACATTTGAATCAGACAGAAAAGCAGATGCCCTCCCTAATGTAAGTAGGACTTACCCAGCCAGTTGAAGACATAAATAGAACGAAAAGGTTGATTTTTCCATGAATAAGAGAGAACTTCTGCTGACTGCCTTTGAGCCTGGACTTTTTTTTTTTTTCTTTTGTCTTTTTTTCTCCTGCCTTTGGACTCAAACTGAAGTATTGGCTGCTCTTCCAGGTCTCCAGTTTGCTAGCCTTCAAACTGGAATTACACCATTGGTAGTCCTGGTTCTTAGGCCTTTGGACTTGGATTGGAACTACTCCATTGGCTCCCCTGGGTCTTCAGGCTCTCCTGCAGTCTGAACTGCAGATCTTGGGACTTGTCAGCCTCCAGATTCCCATGGCTGATTCCTTATAATCAGTCACTTTTTCTCTCTCTGTTCTATTGATTCTATTTCTTTGGAGATCCCCAAGTAAAAGTAATTTGAGCACTTCATCTAGATTTACTAACATTTTATTTATTTACTTATTTATTTATTTATTTTGAGATGGAGTCTCGCTCTGTTGCCCAGGCTGGAGTGTAGTGATGTGACCTGAGCTCACCGCAACCTCCGCCTCACTGGTTTAAGTGATTCTCCTGCCCCGGCTTCCCAAGTAGCTGGGATTACAGGCACCCACCACCACATCTGGTTAATTTTTTTCTATTTTTAGTAGAGACGGGGTTCATCATGTTGGCCAGGTTGGTCTTGAACTCCTGACCTCAAGTGATCTGCCTGTCTTGGCCTCCTAAGGTGCTGGGGTTACAGGCATGAGCCACCATGCCCGGCCATAGATTCACTAGCATTTAATTGGTAAATCAATTAGTACGGGTTTATAATTTGATGCTTTAGATGGTGTTTTTAGTTTCTGTCATAAATATGCTGATGGTTCGATGATCTTTTTCTGTAGCCCCAGTCTCAGCATCACTGAATGGCATTTCCTACACATCCCAAACTCATTGTGCCCATAAACCCTTTTTTGTCATCTTCCCCTATTCCCATTCCTCTTCCCTATTGCTTTGTCTTTCCTATTTCAGTGAAGGGCATTCCTAATCTTCTAGTTGCCTATGCTCAGAATTTCAAGATTGTTTCAACCTCTTTCTTCATAGTTTTCTTTTTTTTTTTTTTTTTTTTTTTTTGAGACGGAGTCTCACTGTGTCTCCCAGGCTGGAGTGCAGTGGCGCGATCTCGGCTCACTGCAAGCTCCGCCCCCGGGGTTCACGCCATTCTCCCGCCTCAGCCTCCCAAGTAGCTGGGACTACAGGCGCCCGCTACCGCGCCCGGCTAGTTTTTTGTATTTTTAGTAGAGACGGGGTTTCACCATGTTAGCCAGGATAGTCTTGATCTCCTGACCTTGTGATCCACCCGCCTCGGCCTCCCAAAGTGCTGGGATTACAGGCTTGAGCCACCGCGCCCGGCCTCTTCATAGTTTTCTTACCTTCAGCTTTTTAAATTATTTTTGGCAGTATCTCCCTTGCTTTTCCTTTTTCACCCCACTGCCTAGGTCTCATATTTACTAATATTCTTGCTATAGCCTCCCGGCGGATCTCCTTGTATCTAATCTCATTCACCTACTAGCTGTCCTCCTTACTCATGTTAACATAGAATTACTATATGACCCAGTAATTTCACTCCTAGGTATATGTTTATGAGACTTGGAAACAGATATTCAAACAAATACTTTATAAGAATTCTCATAATAGGACTGTTCATAGTGACCAAACGATTGAAACAACCTGCATGTTCATTAGCAGATGAATGGATAAACAAATATGGTATATCCACATGCTGGAATATTATATTCAGCTATAAAAAGGAGTGAAATACTGATACATTCTACAGTGTCGAGCAACCTCAGAAACGTGCAAAGCAAAAGAAGTCAAACACAAAAAGTCACATATTGTGTAATTTCATAATATATGGAATATCTAGAATAGGTAAGTCCATAATCCTCCTGGGGGCTAGAGTGAAGAGAGGAATGGCGAATAACTACTTAGTGGGTGTGGGCTTGTCTTTGGAGGTGCTGAAAATATTTTGGAACTAGATGGAGGTAATGGTTGCACAATCTTACAAATGCAGTAAAAACCCCTGAATTGTATGTTTTAATGTGGTTAAATTTATGGTATGTGAGATTCACTTCAGTTTTATAAATGATGTAAGTATCTTGTACTTTAATGTGTCTGTGTGCTTTTATGTACTTTTTCTTTTTTCTGTTTCTCCTCTATCCCCTAGTTTCCAGACTCTCATGACAACTCCTCTCTTCAGGTTTTTATAGTTTCTCCTGGGAAGAATTAATTGTTCACCCACCCATCATCCCTAGTTCTGTTTTTTGAGATGGGTTCTTTAAAACATTTTTTGAATTAAACTTTAAAACTTTAAATTTATAATTTATAAACATAATTTATAATTTAAATTTATAATTTCAGTTAACATCTTAAATTTGAATTGAGGTTGGGCGTTGGGCATGGTGACTCACACCTGTAATCCCAGGTGGCTCACACCTGTGATCTGCCCGCCTCGTGATCTGCCGAGGTGGGCAGATCACAAGGTCAGGAGCTTGAGACCAGCCTGGCCAACATGGTGAAGACCCTGTCTCTACTAAAGATACAAAAAATTAGCCAGGTGTGGTGGTGCATGTAATCCCAGCTACTGAGGAGGCTGAGGAAGGAGAATCACTTGAGCCCAGGAGTTGGAGGTTGCAGTGAGCCAAGATCGTGCCATTGCGCTCCGGCCTGGGTGACAGGGCAAGATTCTGTCCCAAAAAAAAAAAAAATAATAATAATAATAATTTTTTTAAAAATTGATACCAACTTATGTTCAATAGGATACAAAAACTCTGTTCCTCTCTAGCCCTATCCTCCTTTTATGTTATCACAAATTACATCTTTATATTTTGTATACCATTTGATAAACTTAAATTTTATGCATTTGATTTTTAAATCACATAGGAAACAAAGAGAGAAGTGACAGACTAAAAATACAACAATATTGGCTTTTATATTTACTTAGGGAGTTACCTTTACTGATGTTCATTATTTCTTATGGCTTCTAGTTACTATCTAGTATCCTTTAATTTCATCCTGAAGGACTCTCTTTAGGATTTCTTGTAGGTCAGGTTTAATAGTAGCAAACTCTGTCAGCTTTTATTTAGCTCGAAGTGCCTTAATTTCTCCTTTAGTTTTGAAGGATTGTTTTGCTAAGTATAAAATCTTGGTTGACAGTTTTTTTTTTTTTTCTGTTAGGATGTTAAACACATTGTCTCACTGTTTTCTGGTCTCATGGTTTCTGATGAGAAATTGGCTTTTAATCTTGCTGCTTTCAAGATTCTCGTTGTCTTTGTTTTTGACAGTTTGATTATAATGTGTCTTAGTGTGGGTTTCTTTGAGTTTATGTTGCTTGAAGTTTGTTAAGCTTTTTGGATTTGTAGATTCATGTCTTTCTTCAAGTTTTGGAGTTTTTAGCCGTTAGTTAATCATGTATCATTTCTTCATCCTTTTCTCTTGCTTTTCTTTTTGTAACTTCATAATGCATTTGTTAATTGGCAGATCCATTAGACTATGTTAGTTTCTCTTCATTCTTTTTCTTGCTGCTCCCCAGACTCAATAATTTTAATTGTCTTCAAATTCACTAATTTTCCCTACTCTTGACATTTTCCATGGTGTCATGTACTTTTAACTGTTGTTATTATAGCATTTATCTATAATAGTGTGTTGAGTTTATTACTGGAGGACTGAACTTATTTCTTTATTTCCTCAGAACCCAGCATACAATAGACACAATAATTGTGTGTTGAATGAGTTACTGAATGAATGTTGAAAAGTGTGTAGAATCTGAGGGTTTTAGAATTGGAAGGGGTATTAGAGAATATTTGGTTGTTTCTTTTAGAACTAGTGTATGATTTAGGAACTTCTGATATCTTGAGCCAAATAATGAACCCTGAGTTATAATTTTCTTGGTTGAGAAAGACCTGAAAAATTTCTAGCCTTTTTAGTCTATTACATTGTTCTACCCTGTTCATACTTAACCCTTTTTAGAGCTGTGGTCCTTAAAGTGTGGTCAACAGACCACTGTGAATCACCAAGACCCTTTTAGGGGGTTATATGGGTCCAAAAGGTCAAAATGATTTTCCTGATACTACTTACGCTTGTTTGTCCTTATACTTGCTATATTGACACACATCTTGATGATACCAAAAGCAAAGGTGGGTGAAAACCAGTAGCACCTAATCATTAATTAAGGCAAACTGTACTAGTAATCATTGCACAGTTTTCCATTAAACAACGTAAGTCTGACCTTTGTGGGTCCATGTATACATGAATTTTCTTCCTGAGGCAGCAAGACACCAACTCCCTAAGTTTTGGGGGGGGTCAAAAATTATATGCAGGTTTTTGATTGTGTGATGGATTGGTGCCTGTAACACCTGTGTTATTTAAAAGTCAACTGTATTTTTAATGCCACACACTCACAGTTTAAAAAAAAAATCAGTTGTATCTAATGTGCACATTAAAAGCAGTTAAAAAAAAATTAATTCTGGTGTGGTAGTTCACACCTGTAATCCCAACACTTTTGGAAGCTGAGGTGGGTGGATTGCTTGAGCCCAGGAGTTTGAGATCAACCTGGGCAACATGGTGAAACCCCGTCTCTACAAAAAATACAAAAATTAGCTGGGTTTGGTAGTGTGTGCTGTAGTTTCAGCTATTCCCTAATGACTAATGATGGTGAGCATAGTTTCATGTACTTACTGATTTTCTGTGTATCTTTTTTGGATAAATGTCTGTTCAAGCAGTTTGCCTGTTTTGAATTGAGTTGTTTTTTGTTGTTGAATTGTAGGAGTTTGTGTGTGTGTGTGTGTGTGTGTGTGTGTGTGTGTATATACTGGCTATTAATCTCTTAGAAGTTCAATGATTTGCAAGCCATATATGACACGCATCTTGATGATACAAAAGCAAAGGTGGGTGAAAACCAGTAGCACCTAATCATTAATTAAGGCAAACTATAGTAGTAATCATTGCACAGTTTTCCATTGAACAACATACTCTGAGGTTGGAGGATCCCCGACTCAGGAGGTTGGGGCTGTGGTGAGCCGTGGCTGTGCCACTGCACTCCAGCCTGGGTGACAGAGTGAGACCCTGTTTTGTTTTTTTTAATATATATATGTATACACACATATATATGTATGTATATATAACATATATAAATGTATATATAACAAAATTTACAATTTCAACCTTTTTTATTGTACAGTTCTGTGGCATTAAGTACATTCAGTTGTTGTTAGCACTCATCATTATCTCCAGAACTTTTTTCCATTTCCCCAAACTGAAACTTTGTATCCATTAAACATTAACTCCCCATTTTCTTCTCCCCCAGCAACCCTTTTATTTTCTGTCTCTGTGCACATCAAAAGCACAAGCAGATACCACTTCATATCCATTAGAATGGCTGTTATCAAAAAGCAGAAAATAACAAATGTTAGTGAGGATGTCAAAACAAGTAAGAACCCTGGCACACTGCTGGCCAGAATATAAAATGGTGCAGCTGCTATAGAAAACTGTATGACAGCTTCTAAAAAATTTAAATGTACAATTACCATGATTCAGCAATTCCACCTGAGTATAAACTCCTAAAGAATAAAGGAGGGACTCAAACAGATATGTGCACACCCATAATTCCAGTGTTCCACAGCAGCATTATTCACAACAGCCAAAAGGTGAAAGCAACCCAAGTGTCCAACAACAGATAAATGAATAAACATAATGTAGTATATACATACAGTGGAATCATTCAGCCTTAAAAAGAAAGGGTATTCTGACACATGCTACAACATGGATGTACCTCAAAAACATTATGCTAAGTGAATTAAACCAGTCACAAAAGAATAAATTGTATGATTCCACGTACATGAGACACCTAGAGTAGTCAAATTCATAGGTCTGACCTTTGTGGGTCCATGTATACATTAATTTTCTTCCTGAGGCAGCAAGACCACCAACTCCCTAAGTTTTGGGGGGGAGTCAAAAATTATATGCAGGTTTTTGATTGTGTGATGGGTTGGTGCCTGTAACACCTGTGCTATTCAAAAGTCAACTATTTTTAACGCCACACACTCACAGTTAAAAAAAAAAAAGTCAGTTTTACCTAATGTGCACATTAAAAGCAGTAAAAATGGCCAATTTTGTTAAATCTTGATCCTTGAGTACATTTTTGTGCATGTGCATTTTTTCATTGTGGTAAAAATAATACATGGCAGGGTCTGGTGGCTCACGCCTGTAATCCCAGCACTTTGGGAGGCCGAGGTGGGTGGATCACCTGAGGTCAGGAGTTTGAGACCAGCCTAGCCAACATGGCAGAACCCCATCTCTACTAAAAATACAAAAATTAGCTGGCAGCGGTGGCGCACGCCTCTAATCACAGCTACTCAGGAGGTTGAGGAGGAGAACAGCTTGAACCTGGGAGGCAGAGGTTGCAGTGAGCCGAGTTCATGCCACTGCACTCCAGCCTGCACAATTCAGCTCTTGCTGAACACACTTATTCGCTGTAAAAGTATTTTTTTTTTTTGATAAATTCCTTGGGGTTTGCTTTGTAGATAATCATGTCATCTGCAAATAGGGACAGTTTTATTTCTTTTGTAATTTTTTGTCTTTTATTTCCTTTTATTGCCCTGTTGTACTTGCTATAATATCCAACATCATGTGTAATAAGACTGATGAGAATAAACAGTTATTGCCTTGTTCCTGATCAACAGTCTTTTTCCATTGTGATGGAATGTTAGCTGTAAGGTTTTTTTCTTTTCTCTTCTTTTTTTTAGGTGCTTTTTATCGAATTGAGGAAATTCTCTATTCTTGATTTCTGAGGGATTTTATCATGAATGGTTGTTTAATTTTGTCAGAAGCCTCTTCTGCATTAATTGGTTTGACCATGCAGTTTTTCTTTTTAGCCTGTTAATACGGTGCATCACATTGATGTTCTAATCTTGAACTAGCTTTGCATTCCTGGAATAAATTACACTTACCTGTGTTGTATAATTCTTTTTGTATGTTGCTGAATTTTATTTACTAATATTTTGTTAAGAATGTTTACATCTGACTGGGCACGGTGGCTCATGCCTGTAATCCCAGCACTTTGGGAGGCTGAGATGGGTGGATCACCTGAGGTCGGGAGTTCGAGACCAGCCTGACCAACATGGAGAAGCCTGGTCTCTACTAAAAATACAGAATTAGCCAGGTGTAGTGGTGCATGCCTGTAGTCCTAGCTACTTGGGAGGCTGAGTCAGGAGAATTGCTTGAACCTGGGAGGCTGAGGCAGTGGTGAGGCCAGATCACGTCATTGTGCTCCAGCTTGGGTAACAAGAGCGAAACTCTGTTATTAAAAAATAAAAAAGGAATGGGTACATCTGTATTAACGAAGACTGTTGGTTTGTAGTTTTCCTTTTTTTGGGTTCTGTGTCTGGTTTTGATATCAGAGTGCCATAGCACTAACTTCATAAAATGAATTGAGATGTGTTCCCTCTTCTATTTTCTAGAAGAGATTGTGTAGAATTTTAAAGATTCTTTAAACATTTGGTAAAATTCTCTGGTGGAAACCATCTGGATCTGGAGATTTTTTTAGGGGGGAATTTTAAGATTGAGAACTCAATTTCCTTAATTGTTATAGGGCTATTCAAATCTGTTTCATACTGAGTGAGTTGTGTTAGCTTGTATTATTTGAGGAAGTGGTCCATTTTATCTAAGTTGTCAAAGTTATATGCCTAGAGTTGTTCATAGTATTTCCTTTTTATCCTTTGGATGCCTGTAAAGTCTGTAGTGATATCCTGTTTTATTCCTGATATTGATAATTCGTGTCTTCCCTCTTACTTCTTTGTCGTTCTGGCTAGAAACTTTTCAGTTGTATTGATTTTTTCAAATAACCAGTGCTTTGCTTCATTTATTTAATTTTTTTCTGCATTTTTATGTTTTTATTTTCATTGATCTCTGCTCTAGCCTTTATTATTTCACTCCTTTTACTTGCTTGGGTTAATTTTGTTCTTTTTCTAGGTTCTTGAAGTGGGAACTTATTACAGATTATTGATTTGAGACTATTTGTACCTTTAGTGTTCAGAATTTCTCTCAGCACTGCTTCAGCTGTGCCGCACAGATTTTTGATATGTTGTATTTTCAACATATTTTATTTATTTATTTATTTTTTGAGACGGAGTCTCGCTCTGTCGCCCAGGCTGGAGTGCAGTGGCCGAATCTCAGCTCACTGCAAGCTCCGCCTCCCGGGTTTATGCCATTCTCCTGCCTCAGCCTCCCGAGTAGCTGGGACTACAGGCACCCGCCACCTCGCCCGGCTAGGTTTTTGTATTTTTTAGTAGAGACAGGGTTTCACCGTGTTAGCCAGGATGGTCTCGATCTCCTGACCTCGTGATCCGCCGTCTTGGCTTCCCAAAGTGCTAGGATTACAGGCTTGAGCCACCACGCCCGGCCTCAACATATTTTATATGCTAGTTAATAAAGGATTTTTATGATGGCTGCTTGCTTTATTTATTTTTTTATTTCTAGACAGGGTCTTGCTCTGTTGCCCAGGCTGGAGTATGGTGGTGTGATTGTAGCTCACTGTAACCTCCAACCTCTGGGCTCAGGCAAGCCTCCTGAGTAGCTGGGACTACAGGTATGAGCCACCATGCCTAATTTTTTAATTTTTATTTTTGTAGAGATGGGGGTCTCATTGTGTTGCCCAGCCTTGGCAGCTGCTTTAAAGTCTTTGTAAGATCATGTAAACCTCTCTACTTTGTGTTGGGATCTGTTGCTGTTTTTCCCCATTCTGTTTCATATCTTCCTGGTTCTTGATATGGGGTGATTTTTTTTTTTTTTAATGGATACAATGGATTTAGGGATGTTATGAGACTCTAGGTTGTTGTTGTTGGTTTTTGTTTTTGTTTTTTTTTTTTTTTGATATGGGCTCTCACTCTGTCACCCAGGCTGAAGTGCGGTGGCACCTCACTTCATGACCTCCCAGGCTCAGCAATCCTCCCACCTTCTGAATCTTCCCACCTCAGCCTCCTGAATACCTGGTATTACAGGCATGCGTCACCATGCCTGGCTGATTTTTCTGTGTTTTTTGTGAAGGCGGGGTTTCACCATGTTGCCCCGGCCTGGCCTTGAAGTCCTGAACTCAAGCAGTCCACCCACCCCGGCCTCCTATAATGCTGAGATTACAGTCATGTGCCACTGTGCTTAGCCAAGATGATAGATCTTATTTAATCTTAATTTAACTAGGTTTCTCTGACACTGCCTCATCAGGAGAAGGAGGTACTGTGGTACTGTTGTGTGCGAGTAGAAGTTCTGGCTTTCCAGTAGGTCTCCGCTGACACCGTGGGGAGGGGGAGAAGGAGTATATGTTCCCATTACTGCCGTACCATGGTGAAAGTCTTGTTGTTCCCCTAGGCCTCCTGTGATACAGCCCAGTGGGGAGTGTTTCCTTATTGCTGAGTGGGGTTGGAAGTCCAGGTTCCCTACTCTGCCTTCTCTGACACTACTCTGGTGGGAATGTTGGGCTCCACATTACAGTACTGTGAGGGTGGAAGTCTAGGCTTACCGTTTTCTTTGCTAGTATGGGTGTGGCAGAAGTTTTTTTCTATGGTGTTTGGCTGGAGCAGAACTGTTTTTGTGCTGTTATTATAGGCATGAGGCACCATGCCTGGCCTGTTTTCTTTTTTTAAGTATCATTTTCAGCTCATGGATTTTTATATGTTTG
>NC_037686.1:27741956-27755003 GCF_003255815.1 Theropithecus gelada | reverse complement strand
ATTCAAGATGGATTAGAGACTTAAATGTTAGACCTAAAACCATAAAAACCCTAGAAGAAAACCTAGGTAATACCATTCAGGACATAGGCATGGGCAAGGACTTCATGTCTAAAACACCAAAAGCAATGGCAACAAAAGACAAAATTGACAAATTTTGTCTAATTAAACTAAACAGATCTAATTAAACTAAAGAGTTTCTGCACAGCAAAAGAAACTATCATCAGAGTGAATGGGCAACCTACACAATGGGAGAAAATTTTTGCAATCTACTCATCTGACAAAGGGCTAATATCCAGAACTTACAAAGAACTCAAACAAATTTACAAGAAAAAAACAACTCCATCAAAAAGTGGGCAAAGGATATGAACAGACACTTCTCAAAAGAAGACATTCATACAGCCAACAGACACATGAAAAAATGCTCATCATCACTCGCCATCAGAGAAATGCAAATCAAAACCACAATGAGATACCATCTGACACCAGCTAGAATGGCAATCATTAAAAAATCAGGAAAGAACAGGTGCTGGAGAGGATGTGGAGAAATAGGAACACTTTTACACTATTGGTGG
Source organism: Theropithecus gelada (assembly GCF_003255815.1). Lineage (NCBI taxonomy): Eukaryota > Metazoa > Chordata > Mammalia > Primates > Cercopithecidae > Theropithecus > Theropithecus gelada. Next base: position 27,754,431 of record NC_037686.1, on the reverse strand, counting down.
GACTGTAAACTAGTTCAACCATTGTAGAAAACAGTGTGGTGATTCCTCAAGGATCTAGAACTAAAAATACCATTTGACCCAGCCATCCCATTACTGGGGAAATACCCAAAGGATTTTAAATCATGCTGCTATAAAGACACATCCACATATATGTTTATTGCAGCACTATTCACAATAGCAGAGACTTGGAATCAATCCACATGTCCATCAGTGGCAGACTGGATTCAGAAAACATGGCACATATACACCATGGAATACTATGCAGCTCTAAAAAAGGATGAGTTTGTGTCCTTTGTAGGGACATGGATGCAGCTGGAAACCATCATTCTCAGCAAACTCTCACAAGAACAGAAAACCAAATACCACATGTTCTCACTCATAGGTGGGAATTGAACAATGAGATCACTTGGACACAGGAAGGGGAACATCACACACCGGGGCCTATTTTGGGGAGGGGACAGGGGGAGGGATAGCATTAGGAGATATACCTAATGTAAATGACGAGTTAATGGGTACAGCACACCAACATGGCACACATATACATATGTAACAAACCTGCACATTGTGCACATGTACCCTAGAACTTAAAGTATAATTAAAAAATTAAAAAATAAAAATAAAAAATAATACACAAAGAAGAAATGTCAAGGGCAATTAAAGAAATTGAACTGAGTAGCATTGAAAATACAACATATCAAAATGTGAGGCACAACCAAGGTAGTGCTGAGAAGGAAATTGATGGCACTAAACATGTACATAAGAAGAGAGGAACATCTCAAATCAATAATGTAAGCTCTTACCTTGAGAACCTAGACTGAAATAAGCTCAAAGCAAGGAAAAGGAAGGGAATAATAAAAGTAAGGGTAGACATAAATGGAATTGAAAACAAAAAATAATAGAAAAGAATCAATGAAACCAAAATGGATTTGTTGAAAAGGTCAATAATATTGACAAACTTCTAGTAAGACTGATAAATAAAGAAAAGAAATAAGATAAATCAGAAGTTATCAGGAGTGAAATGGGATATCATTACAGATCTTGAAGACATCAAAAGGATGATAAAGGAGTACTACATACAACTTGATACACAAAAATTCAACAACTTAGATGAAGTGGACCAATTCCTTGAAAAGTACAAACTAACCAAACTCACTAAATATGAAATAGATCACTTAAACTGTCCTGTAACAATTTAGATAAATTTTTAGTTTACAAATACTGTAAAAGAAATGTGCACCTCCCAATGGTTTAACTGGATAATTCTACCAAACACTTGAAGAATTCTATACTAAGTTTATAATTCTTTTCCAGAAAATAGAAGAGAAGGGAACGCTTCTTAGCCCATTTTATGAAGTCAACATTAAACTGCTACCAAACCACACAATGATAGTACAAAAATGTAAACTACAGACCAATATTGCTCACAAATATAGATGCAAAAATGCTTAACAAAATATTAGCAAACACAATTCAACATATAAAAGAATTATATACCATGACTAAGTGAGGTTTATTTCAGGGATGCAAGCATAGTTCAATATTTTAAAATCAATCAGTGTAATCCAACATTGTATTAGTTTCCTAATGCTGCTGTAACAAAGTAGTACCAACTAGTGGCTTGAAGACAAAAGCCTATTATCTTACAATTCTGAAGGTCAGAAGTTCAAAGTGGGTTTTACTGGGCTAAAATCAAGGTGTCGGTATAGCTGTTTTCCTTTCTGGAAGTTTAAGAGGATAATCTGTTTTCTCGACTTTTCCAGCTTGTAAGCTGCTTACTTCCTTTGACTGGTGGCCTCTTTCCATCTTCAAAGCCAGCAAAGGCCAGTGGAGTCTTTCTTACATCACAACTCTCTGACACTGACAGAGATGTTGCCTCCCTCCTTCACATTTAAGGGCATTGGAATTACATTGCAACCAAGGGATAACCGTGGGATAATCCAGGATAATATTCCCATCTTAAGGTCAGGTGATTAGCAACCATATTTCCATCTGTAACCTTAATTCGCCTGTGCTAACATACTGTTTCCAAGGATTAGGACATGGCCATCTTTGGAAATCATTATTCTACCTACAATAATTTGCCCTCTGACTCCTAAAGATTTGCAACTATCCCACATACAAAATACATTCATCCCATCCCAAGGTTCCCCAAGGTCTCATTAAGTTGAAAAATCTCATCTAAGTCTCATCATCTCAAAATTCTCAAATTTCAACATCTAAATCAGATATGGGTGTGGCTCTGTATGATCCATCCTGGAACACAATTATCTATGTTCTGATTACTCAAAACATTTTATTTTAACATCATGTGCCCATTTGGCATGATAAGGTGCACAGACCTCCTGACCCTACGGCCTCCTCCACCATGGTTCTCTGACTGCAATGATCACTACCTGTTCCTCAGGCCAAAAGGCGAAACATTGTCCTTGACTCTTTTGTTTCTCTCACATCCCACATCCCACGCATCCTCAAGTCTGTTGGTTTTATATTAAAAATCCACAACCCCATGCTGTTACTGTCTCCCAATTCTTGTCACTCACTGGGTTCTTAAAATATACTCCTTACTGGACCCCAGTTGCCACTCTTAGTCCTAATAGAAAATTATCCACACAACAGCCAGAGTGACTTTTTTGAGATTTTTGTCAGCTCATTCTGCTCCTCTGCTCAAAACCAGCCTTTCTGACCCGCTCACATTGAAATACAAGTCCTCGTCATGGCCTGTAAGGCCCATGTGATGTGGCTCCTGCGTGCTGCTCAGTCCTGCCTCAGGCCCTTTCTGTCCCCTCACAACGCCTGGCCACACTGCCCTGTTAGTCCTCCTGCGTGCCGATCTGCTGGTCTCAGGGCTTTGATCCTCACTGTTCCCCCACCTGGAATACTGCCCACTGGCTCCACGGCTTGCTCTTTTGTGCCTTTTGGTCAAACATCCCCTCTTGAGGTAGGCTGTCCACCTGCTCCAGAATGGCCCTGTCTGCTCTGTCACTCTGTCAGTTGGTTTATTTTTCTTCAGGGCATATTCTTCATTGTTAGCTTGCTTTTTATTTATTTTCTTCCCCCTGCCATGTCAGCTCACAAGGGCAGGGAGTTTGGCATTCTGAGTCCTGGAGCGGTGTGAGACATAGAGGTGGCTCAAGGGTATATTTGGTGGTTTAATGAACAGATAAATGACCATCATCTGCAAAGAATGATAACAAACTGTTGATCTTGATGACACTTTTTTGCCTCTCCTTTCTGTTTCGTGTCCTAATGCATTGCCAGGAGTGCATTACTGCTTAACTTCCTGAACACTGGCAAGCGGTAATGGTGATAGCAGGCATCCTCGTTTTGTTTTTGATTTAAATAGCAAAGTCTCTAGGGTTTTGTCATTAAATATAGTTTTAGCTGTTGAAGTAAAATTAAAGCGCAATAACTTTTTAAAGATATATGTTAAACATATGCTTTTGAAACAAGTTACTAATGTTTTATCCCACATCTGTTGGTCCAATATACTCATAGATTTTCTATTGAACCTTAGCTACATTTTGAGATAATCCCAACTTGAAGTAAATTGTTTTGTTTGTTTTTTTTTTTTGAGACGGAGTCTTGCTCTGTGCCCCAGGCTGGAATGCAGTGACGTGATCTCAGCTCACTGCAAGCTCCGCCCCCTGGGTTTACATCATTCTCTTGCCTCAGCCTCCCAAGTAGCTGGGACTACAGACACCCGCCACCATGCCCGGCTAGTTTTTGTATTTTTTTAGTAGAGACAGGGTTTCACGGTGTTAGCCAGGATGGTCTCGATCTCCTGACCTTGTGATCCGCCCACCTCGGCCTCCCAAAGTGCTGGGATTACAGGCTTGAGCCACCGCGCCCGGCCGTAAATTGTTGTTTTAATAAAATGTTGAATTCTATCTGGTAATATCATATCTAGAAATTTTGAGTCTGCCATCACGAGACTGGATGAGACTTTTCTCCTTCAGGGCAGTGTGGCCAGGCATCATGAAGGGACAGAAAGGGCCTGAGGCAGGGCTGAGCAGCACACAGAAGCCATGTCATGTGGGCCTTACAGGCCATGGCGAGGACTTGCATTTCAATGTGAGTGGGCCAGAAAGGCTGGTTTTGAGCAGAGGAGCAGCATGAGCTGACAAAAGTATCAAAACAGTCACTCTGGCTGTGGTGTGGAGAATTTTCTGTCCCACGCCAGCTTTTTATTCCTGTGGCTGCCTGTGGTATGTGAGTCTGTCTTCCTTGGAAGGCACACTCAGTGTGTAGGGTGAAGCCAAGTGGCCTGGGCTTAGTAACAGTGGAATTGCTGAAGAGTCAATACTGTCTTGTTTCTTTTGCAGTTTTAAACGTCTCTTTGCTAGAGTTGAGCTGAGTCATGTATTGGTTAAGTGGAATCAGATTTACATGCTTCTGCACTGGATCCACTTCCAGCTGCCCAGCTGCAGAGGGTCCTTGGTCTGGTCTGGCAGACAGCTAGGGACAGTTGCTCCCCTGCTCCTGACACTAGCCCTAGCAGAAGGAAATGATGAGAACAGCAGAAGGGAAAAAATCATTTGTTAATGTTATCTCTATCAAGATATTGTGATTCCCCAGTGAGGTAGGCATTTTAGAGAGGACAAGACCGAGGCCTAGATATTTGGATTTGAACCTATAGCTATCTGGCTTCAAAGCCTGTGTTCTTTCCACAATGCCAGTCTCCTCTCACAGCTGACTCCCTAACTTTGGTCATTTAAATGGCATAATTATGAATTGAGACCATGTCCCACTCCCTCCTTTCACAAACCCCCCTATAGGAACTACAGTGCAATGTTGGCCTGCTGTTTTGAAATCTGGCAAAGGCTCAAACTGAGGACAGAAAGTGAAAAGTTCTTTACAGCCTATGAGGCAGGAGCTCAGACTCCTGGGGCTGCTCTGTCTGCACAGGCTGATATTTTAGAGACTGTGTCATGCTCCGTTGCTGAGGCTGATGTGCAGTAGCACAATCACAGGTCACTGCAGCCTTAAACCCCTGGGCTCAAGCAATCCACCCACCTCAACCTCTCAAGTGGCTGGGCTACAGGTATGCACCACCACACCCAGCTATTAAAAAAAAAATTGTAGAGATGGGGGTCTTGCTATGTTGCCCAGGCTGGTCTTGAATTCCTGGCCTCAAGTGATCTTCCTACCTCATCCTCCCAAAGTGTCAGGATTACAGGTGTGAACCACCATGGCTGGCCTTGGATATAAGTTTCTTCTTATAAGATACATAATTAACCAATAGTTTGTTCCACTTTGTGAGTCATCTTTTCACTGTCTTAATTGCATCCTTACAGGCACAAAACTTTTAAGTTTTGGAGAAGTCCAACTTATTTTTTTCCCTACTTTTGCTGGTGCTTTTGGTTTCATGTCTATGAAGCCATTGTCTAATCCAAGGTCATGAAGATCATGCATGTTTTCTTCTAAGAGTTTTATACTTTTAGCTCTTATATTTAGGTCTTTGATTCATTTTGAGTTACTTTTTACATATGGTGTGATATAGGGGTCCACCTTCCTTTTGCAGGGCAGATTCTCAGTTGTCCCACCACCATTTGTTGAAAAGACTATCATTCCATTATGTTTTCTTGGCACTCTTGTTGAAAATCAATTGACCTAAATATAAGGGTTATTTCTAGACTGAATTCTGTTCAGTTGATATATATGACTGTCCGTACACCAGTACCACACTTTCTCCATTATTGTAGTTTTGTAGTAAGGTTGTAAATCTTAGGGTGTGAGTACTCCAATGTTCTTTTTTTCAAAATTGTTTTGGCTATTCTGTGTACATTGATTTTCCATATGGATTTTAGAATCAGCTTGTCAATTTACACACAAAAAAAGACACTTGAGATTTTGATAGGGATTGTATTAAATTTTCAGATCAATTTGGGGAGTGTAAAGAACATGGCTGTGCCTTGGTCATGGATAGGCTGAGGTAAACATCCAGAGTGACTCAGTGAGTTTCCAGCACAGGCGTATAGCTCCACTTGTTATCACAGCCATGTAGCCATAACATAAGAAGGCTTATCATTTGGCTCTAAGCCACTATTGTCTGTAAAAGGTATTACTGACCTGCTGACATTGTACAGGTGTGCTTGTGCCCAGAGAAGGAGAGACGGAGCCAGAGCTGTCCGTCTTTGCAGATGGACAGGAGGGAGCCAGGACACAGCTTGGCTCACTTGTACCCAGAGAGAGAGAGAGAGAGAGAGAGACAGAGAGACAGAGAAAGAGTTAAGCTGCTGACCCTGAAGGGAGAGACAGACATGCAGCTGTGTGTGGGAGCCACTGGACTAAGCAGCCGAGACAAGGCGAACAATGTGAGAGAGCTAGTGTGAGTGAGCTGCTGATGAGAGAGCTGCTGAATAAATAACCTTTCACCTGCCTATGCCCGCCCTGTCCCCCGCAGTGTTCTTTCAGCTGTCTGCTCATCTATCTGCTTCCTTTGGACCTCAGCATGAGCTGGAACCTGACCCCAAACAGGACAGGGAGTAGTACCATTGTTGTGAGTTCTATTATTATGGTTTTTTTGTTTGTTTGTTTTTGTTTTTTTCTAATTTGGTCTTGAGGTCTCTCTCTTGAGAGTGACTATAAGCTAAGATAGCCACCCTTTAAGAGATCCCTGACTGGGGGGATAATTAGGTTCAAGTGTGTCTGTCAGGTGAGACGCAATGAGAAAGTGAAACCAAAGTTCGTGAAACAGAAGAAATTTATTACTCACAGGTCCCAAAGAGGTTAGGGGTGCCTATGAAAAGTGTTGGGACGTCTGGAGCCAACAAGGGATGCAGTGCAGAAGGGGGCAGGCAGGGAGGATGGGAGAGGAGAAAGTGGGAGGAGGACTGGTTGTACTATACCTTTATTAAGTTCCATAGGCATTAACCTTTAGGCTTTCTCTCAGGAGTTGTAGACTGACTAGTTAACAAAAACCTGCTGAATGGGGAACTTATTTTTGTGATTCTGGTGTTGACCATTAGGATTTATTGTGGCCAGCAGCTGTGAGCTGTGTTGGGTTTTGAGTCAGTAGGATGAGGAACAAGCAGGCTATACTGGAAACAACCACACAGGGAGGAAAAATTTTAAAAGCCAAAGGTGATGGAGTACAATTGGGTTTCAAATAACTTACATCAGCCCTAAAAATGGATGCTGAGGCTGGGCGTGGTGGCTCAAGCCTGTAATCCCAGCACTTTGGGAGGCCAAGGCGGGTGGACCACAATGTCAGGATCAAAACCATTCTGGCTAACACGGTGAAACCCCATCTCTACTAAAAATACAAAAAATTAGCTGGGTGTAGTGGCAGGCGCCTGTAGTCCCAGCTACTTGGGAGGCTGAGGCAGGAGATGGTGTGAATCCAGGAGGTGGAGGTTGCTCCAAGATCATGCCACTGCACTCCAGCCTGGGTGACAGAGCGAGACTCCATCTTAAAAAAAAAAAAAATTAAAAAAAAAAATGGATGCTGAGACAGCAGGTATATTAAACAAACTTAAACTTATAACAAGTATCTTAATATTAGGCTTTTTAATTTACGAGCGTGTGTTTATTTAGATCTTCTTTAATTTCTTTCAGTGATGTTTTTAGTTCTCAGTAAGTCTTCACTTTTTTGGTATTTTTTTCTTCAACTTTTATTACAGGTTCGGGGGTACATATGCAATTTTGTTACAAAGGTATATTGTGTGATGCTGAGGTTTGGTGTGAATGAATCTATCTCCGAGGGAGTGAGCATAGTACCCAATAGATAGTTTTTCAGCCCTTGCTTCCGTCCCTCCCTCTCACTTCTTGTATTTCCCAGCATCTATTGCTCTCATCTTTATGTCCATGTGTACTTGATGTGTATTCCCACTTATAAGTGAGAACATGTAGATTTGGTTTTCTGTTTCAGCAATAGTTTGCTTAGGATAATGGCCTCCACCTTCATCCCATGTTGCTGCAAAGGACTTGATTTTCTTTTTTATGGCTGCATCGTATTCCATGTTATATATGTACCACATTTTCTTTACTCAATCCAGAGTTGATAGGCACCTGGGGTGAATCCATGTCATTGCTCTTGTGAACCACACTGCAATAAACATACTGGTAAACTTATTTTTTTGGTAGAACAGCTTACTTTCTTTTGACTATTTACCCAGTAATGGAATTGCTAAATCAAATGGTAGTTCAACTCTTGGTTCTTAGGAAATCTCCAAATTGTTCTCCACAGTGGCTGGACTAACTTACTTTATTAGTCTGTTTTCACACTGCTGATAAAGACATACCCGAGACTGGGCAATTTACAAAAGAAAGAGGTTTAATTGGATTCACAGTTACACATGGCTGGGGAGGCCTCACAATCATGGCAGAAGATGAGGAGGAGCAAGTCATATCTTACATGGATGGTGATAGGCAAAGAGAGCTTGTGCAGGGAAACTCCCTTATGATACCGTCAGATCTTGTGAGACTTATTTGCTATCATAAGAACAGCATGGGAAAGATCTGCCCCCATAATTCAGTCATCTTCCACCGGGTCCCTCCCACAACATGTGGGAATTATGGGAACTATAAGTTGAAATTTGGGTGGGAACACAGAGCCAAACCATGTCATTTACATTCCCACTGGAAGTGTGTGTTTCCTTTTCCCCGTATCCTCACTGGCATTTGTTGTTTTCAGACTTTTAAACAAAGGCCATTGTTACTGGTGTGAGATGGTATCTCATTGTGGTTTTGGTTTGCATTTCTCTGAGGATTAGTGATGTTAAGCTTTTTTTTTTTTCATGTTTCTTGGCCATTTGTATGTCTTTTGAGAAGTGTCTGTTCATGTCCTTTGGCCACTTTTTAATGTGGTTATTTGTTCTTTGCTTGCTGAATTGTTTAAGTTCCTTATAGATTCTGGATATAAGGCCTCTCTGTTGGATGCATAGTTTGTGAATATTTTCTGCCAGTCTGTAGGTTGTCTGTTTATTCTGCTGATAGTTTGTCTTGCTGTGCTGAAGCTCTTTAGTTGAGTTATGTCCCACTTGTCAGTTTTTGTTTTTGTTGCACTTGCTTTTGAGGACTTGGCCATAAATCTTTTGCCAAAGCCAACATCAAGAAAGGTATTTCCTAGGTTTTCTTCTAGGATTTTAATAGTTTGAGGTCTAACATTTAAGTTTTTAATCCATCTTGAGTTAATCTCTGTATATGGTAATAGGTAGGGATCCAGTTTCATTCTTCTCCATATGGCTAGCCAGTTATCTATCACAACACCATTTATTGAATAGGGATTCTTTTCCCCATTGCTTATTTTTGTCAACATTATTGAAGATCAGATGGTTGTAGGTATGTGCCCTTATTTCTGAGTCCTCTATTCTGTTCCATTGGTCTATGTGTCCGTTTTTGTACCAACACCAGGCTGTTTAGGTTACAGTAGCCTTGAAGTGTAGTTTGAAGTCAGATAATGTGATGCTTCCAGCTTTGTTATTTTTGCTTAGCATTGCTTTGGCTATTCGGGCTCTTTTCTGGTTCCATATGAATTTTAGAATAGATTTTCTAAATTTGTGAAAAATGTTGTTGGTAGTTTGATAGGAATAGTATTGAATCTGTAGATGTCTTTGAGCAGTATGGCCATTTTAATGACATTGATTCTTCCTATCCATGAGCATGAAATGTTTTTCTGTTTGTGTCATCTCTGATTTCTTTCAGCAGCATTTTCTAATTCTCATTGTACAGATCTTTCATCTCCTTAGTTACTGTATTTCTAGGTATTTTATTTTCGTTGCTATTATAAATGGGATTGTGTTCTTGATTTGGCTCTCAGCTTGAACATTATTGGTATACAGAAATGCTACTGATTTTTGTACATTGATTTTGTATCCTGAAACTTTACTAAAGTCATTTTTCAGTTCCAGGAGCCTTCTGGTGGAGTCTTTAGGGTTTTCTAGGCATAGAATCATATCATCAGTAAAGAGATAGTTTGACGACTTCTTTTCCTATTTGGATGCCTTTTATTTCTCTCTCTTGCCTGATTGCTCTGCTAGGACTTCAAGTACTATATTAAATAGGAGTGGTGAAAGTGGGCGTCCTTGTCTTGTTCCAGTTCTCAAGAGAAATGCTTCCAACTTTTGCCCATTTAGTATGATGTTGGCTGTGGGTTTGTCATAGATGGCTCTTATTATTTTGAGGTGTTTCTTCAATGCCTACTTTGTTGAGGGTTTTTAACATGAAGGGATGTTGAATTTTATCAGAATCTTTTTCTGTGTCTATTGAGATGATCATATTGTTTTTGTTTCCAATTCTGTTTATGTGGTGAATCACATTTACTGATTGCATATGTCGAGCCAAACTTGCGTCCCAGGAATGAAGCCTACTTGATTGTGGTGAATTAACTTTTTGATGTGCTGCTGAATTCGTTTTGCTAGTATTTTGTTGAGGATTTTTTGTGTCTATATTTATCGGGGACATTGGCCAGAAGTTTTCTTTCTTCATCATCTCTCTGCCAGGTTTTGGTATCAGAATGATGCTTGCTTCATAGAATAAGTTAGGGAGGAGTCCCTCTACTTTGATTTTTTTTTTTTTAATAGTTTCAGTAGGAAAGGTACCAGCTCTTCTTTGTGCATCTGGTAGAGTTAGGCTGTGAATCCATCTGGTCCAGGGTTGTTTTTTTTTTTTTTGGTTGGCAAGTTTTATTATTATTATTATTACTGATTCAATTTTGGAACTCATTATTGGTCTGTTCAGGGTTTCAATTTCTTCCTGGTTCAATCTTGGGAGGTTATGTGTTTCCAGGACATTATCCATTTCATATAGATTTTTCTAGTTGTTTACATAGAAGTGTTCATAATAATCTCTGAGGAGTTTTTCTTATTTCTGTGGGGTCAGTTGTAACCTTTGTCATTTCCAGTTGTGCTTATTTGGATCTTCTCTTTTTTTCTTTGCTAATCTAGCTAGTGGTCTATCTTGTTTATTCTTTCAAAAAAACAATTTTTGGTTTCCCTGATCTTTTGTATGGATTTTTGCATCTAAATTTCTTTCAGTTCTGCTCGGATTTTAGTTATTTCTTTTCTTCTGCTTATTTTGGTGTTGGTTTTGTCTTGTTTATCTAGTTCCTCTAGGTGTGGTGTTACGTTGTTAATTTGAGATCTTTCCAACTTTTTGTTGTGGGCATTTGGCACTATAAACTTTTCTTTTAACGCTGCTTTAGGTATATCCCAAAGATTCTACTGTGTTGCGTCTCTATTTCCATTAGTTTCAAAAATTTTTTTTTTATTTCTGCCTTAATTTTATTCTTTACCCAAAAGTCATTCAGGAGCAATGTTTAATTTCCATGTAATCATGTAGTTTTGAGAGATCTTGGTATTAACTTCTATTTTTTTTTTATTATGCTTTAAGTTCTAGGGTACATGTGCACAACGTGCAGGTTTGTTACATATGCATACATGTGCCATGTTGGTGTGCTGCATCCATTAACTCGTCATTTACATTAGGTATATCTCCTAATGCTATTCCTCTCCCCCCGCCCTCCCCACAATAGGACCCAGTGTGTGATGATCCCCTTACTGTGTCCAAGTGATCTCATTGTTCAATTCCCACCTATGAGTGAGAACATGTGGTATTTGGTTTTCTGTTCTTGTGATAGTTTGCTGAGAATGATGGTTTCCAGCTGCATCCATGTCCCTACAAAGGAACGAACTCATCCTTTTTGATCACTGCATAGTATTCCATGGTGTATATGTGCCATGTTTTCTTAATCCAGTCTATCTTGATGGACATTTGGGTTGATTCCAAGTCTTTGCTATTGTGAATAGTGCCACAATAAACATGTGTGCATGTGTCTTTATAGCAGCATGACTTACAATCCTTTGGGTATATACCCAGTAATGGGATGGCTGGGTCAAATGGTATTTCTAGTTCTAGATCCTTGAGGAGTCACCACACTGTTTTGCACAATGGTTGAACTAGTTTACAGTCCCACCAATAGTGTAAAAGTGTTCCTATTTCTCCACATCCTCTCCAGCACCTGTTGTTCCCTGATTTTTTAATGATTGCCATTCTAGCTGGTGTCAGATGGTATCTCATTGTGGTTTTGATTTGCATTTCTCTGATGGCGAGTGATGATGAGCATTTTTTCATGTGACTGTTGGCTGTATGAATGTCTTCCTTTGAGAAGTGACTGTTCATATCCTTTGCCCACTTTTTGATGGGGTTGGTTTTTTTTTTTTCTTGTAAATTTGATTGAGTTCTTTATAGGTTCTGGATATTAGTCCTTTGTCAGATGAGTAGATTGCAAAAATTTTCTCCCATTCTGTAGGTTGCCTGTTCACTCTGATGGTAGTTTCTTTTGCTGTGCAGAAACTCTTTAGTTTAATTGGATCCCATTTGTCAATTTTGTCTTTTGTTGCCATTGCTTTTGGTGTTTTAGACATGAAGTCCTTGCCCATGCCTATGTCCTGAATGGTATTACCTAGGTTTTCTTCTAGGGTTTTATGGTTTTAGGTCTAACATTTAAGTCTCTAATCCATCTTGAATTAATTTT